>NC_068938.1:31533120-31820850 GCF_016801865.2 Culex pipiens pallens | reverse complement strand
CTAAGATGATAGAAACTAAACGAAATTATAATTGGTTGACATAAGTTAAATGTAAATTTGATTTAATTTCATTTTAAGGCCGTTGCAAATATTTTTTGAAGTTTATGTCCCTCGACTTTGGTCTGGTCGAAGGGGGGGGGGGGGACAAAAAAATACAAAAATTGAAATAACAAGCCATGGTCTCAACAATTGAATGAAAAAAGTGTTTTAAAGTGCATTTTACACCTGCCCAGTTGTTTTGAAATTATTAGTTGTCAAAATATCCAAGTATTGAAGCGGTTTTTTTTAGCCGAAAAAAAAACTTTTTGCGGTGCTGTACATAGGAGTTCCTCAAAACTTAAAAATATTTTTGATCGATCCCAGACATGCTAAATATGATTTTAAACGAAGGAAAATGCATTTCTTATTGTTTTAAATGGTTAGACTTCTAATTCCTTTCAAATTATGAAGTTTTTTGAAAAAAATATTTGTTTAGCCCTCTGATTTTTCGAACCGATTTTGAGGGGGGGGGGGGGGGGGGAGTGACATAAACTTTGAAAAATATTTGCAACGGCCTAAAAGGAGTTTAAAATTTTTGCCACATCAAAAAAATATACATGGAAATTTTTTTTTGCTGATTTTTAAATCACTTTTTGTTGTTAAAATTTGTTTCCAAAATAGTAGTTTATGCAACAACTTACAAAAAGAAGATTTTTTCTGCACGAATCGTACAGGTTAACTAAGGTATTAATATTCGATTCTGTTATTTTTGGTAGAGAAAAGCAGGCCGTTTCGTCGCTCGAAATTTTTATGAAAATTAAGTAGTTTCACGACGAAAAACACCATAATTATTTTAGTGTATTTTTTTGGGACATAAAATGCCATCTTTTAAGAAAATTCTAAGCTTTGACCAAGTTTATTTCTTTAAAAAATCAGTTTTTTTCAAAAAATGAGAAAAAAGCTAAAATGATCTCTAATAAAATTTTGCTAGACAGGCAATCAAAGGCCCTATCAACAAAAGTAAAAAAAAAAGTGAAATGTAGGGAATTTTCTCAGCTGTGTAAACAATTTTTTTATAACATTTCAAAAATGGGCCAACAAGGGAACCTTAAACAAAAATCTTCAAAGGATACAGTTTTTTTTGAGTTTTTTACGCCATTTTTGAATGGACACTGGACATCCCCTTGTAAAAATTTCAAAGTCAAATATTTCAGAAAATTTAATAAACTCACTCAAAAGATGATTTCCAATCACTCCAAAAAGTTTCATAATTATATTTCGTAATTAAAGTGATTAGTCGCAGTCAAAATTTCGTGGCACCCGTTTTTCGAAAGTTCTAACTTCAATAAGCTTTATCTTTGCAAAAAAATGTCTTCAAAATTCAAATGTCTTAATATATTTTTTTTGTTATTAGTTAAGAGTGACATCAGATTAAAAAAAAAAATTATATGTGCTCATACAAACCCTTATATTGTTAATGCATTGAATAAAGGACTATTTAAAAAAATGCTGAAATAATAAAAAAAAGTGAGTTAAACATCGTTTAGAAGTGGTTGGGTTGAAGAGTGTTGAGTTTGTTACAACTTAACCTGGGCAGTTCCTGGTGCCAGCTCCAGTCAAATAGCCTCCTAGTGGTATCTGGTCCGTTCTAAATTCCAATCCACCCTTCCTTTTTTGTCTCGCTCGGGTGTTCTTTCATCGCAACTCCTAGTAAGTCCACTACTATCCATCTATACTAACCAAGAGCTTAAAGTGGTGTGGCGTCGATTGGTGAGCCCGATAGAGGCGTTTCTGCTCTATCAACCGCAACTCTCCTCCTCTGTCTGTAGTCATAACCATCGGAATAGGAAATTATGACTGTTTTATGATGATTGAGTCGTTGTTTGTTGGTGCAACTAGAGCAATCTTAATCGAGGGAAAAAGAAAGAAATATATGACGATCTCTCTTTCTGATTTCCTGCAGCAGCACCAGCTGGCTGATTGTTTTAGAGGAGTGCGTGGCATTACGATGCGCACTACTTTGTCAGATTCTAGGGGGTGGTTTACTGCCGATTGATCAGGAGCAGCTAAAGGTGTTCAACATTCTACAGTTTTTTTTTGGAATATTCCTAGAGTTTTTATTTTCAATAGGTCCTTTAAACATATGGAAGACAATAGCTTATAGGTCCTTTAAAAAACTCTAAATTTCAAACATTGTTTTTACTCAAAAAAAAAATCAAATTAACGGTTGTATAAAAACTGGTCCCATTGAATGACCGGAACTAACTTTTAAATATATGAATTCTAGTTTTAGTGAAATATTTCAAGTGTCACTAAGCCTAACTATATGCATGTTTAAAACTTTGATCCCAATTTAATTTGATTTGTAAGTTGATATCTTTCTCGTTATAAAATTTTTCAGAACTATAATTTTTTTTCTATTTTTATAAGAGACAAATTATTAAATTTAATCAATACTTTAGTTACTCTTCTGACTGGACAATTTTTTTTGTTATTCTCCCTACTAGAACACACAATTTTCACCATATCGATCGGTCACCCCTAGACCCGGCATTCCATACTTGAGGTGCAAGGGCAGATTTCAGATCGTTTGCAGAAAATTTACCACCTCTTCCGCACCGAGCTTGGTGGTGGCAGTTGATGTATTGCCGGTCCAAGACTCTACCTTGGCTTAGCCCCACCACAAACGGAACAGCTGATAACCAAGATCTCCAACCCGCTGCCGTCGTGTTGGCGGTGGTGTTAGTGCTTGAAGGATCCTCGAATACCACCAGGCAGTGGTCCAACCCACACCCACACAAATGTGCATTCCGCGTTGCAATGTTCGTTAGAGGGAAGGCGTCGTCGTCAACAGGTGGGACTTTTCGAGAGAGCGTCACCTTCGTGGCCGTGTCTTGTTGGTCTTGGAGAATGCAACTCGGTTTCACTGAGATCAACCAAGCGTCTAAATGGGCAATTACTATTATTAACGGTCAATACTTTCACGATTGGTGGTTTTCCGTAGGGAGAGGTGGTACTTAGATGCCAGGGGGGTGGGTGAAGCCTTTTCCGAGAGATCGGAGTATTCTCCGAGGTTCACCGGGAAGAGATCGAATTAGTTTTAGTTTGAGTATAAAAGGTGCTGGTGGGTTCTTGGTAGAACCATAAGCAGTTCAGTGTTCAAACATCTCAAACAACCAACCCAAACCACCAAAAACCTCTCTCACAATGAAGGTAAAGTGATGGGTCTTATCAGATTACCGAAAGTGCAAAGTGATAACAAAAAGTGTGTGTGTCTTTTTTTCCAGGTCGCCATTCTTGCCGTTGTCCTTGCCCTGGCCGTCGCCTCGGAAGCTAGCTGGCCAGCTGGTCCATGGGGAGCCACCGTTGTCCAGGCTAACAACCCGTGGCCGGCTGCTCACTGGGCTGGAGCCCCATGGGGTGGAGCTTGGCCAGGTGCGGCCTGGGCTGGAGCCTACCCGTATGCTGGAGCCGCCCACTGGGCTGGAGCTTACCCATATGCCGGTGCCCACTGGGGTGCCCCAGCTGCCTCGGTGGCCCACCATGCCGGAGTTGTTCCCGGAGCTACCTCGGTGACCGCCACCCGTGGTGCCGTCCATGTTGCCCCGCTGGCCGGACATGCTGTGTCCCAGAAGCAGCTGAACCTGGCCCCTGCCCCAGGAACCATCTAAGATGCCAAATAACGATCATCAACCACCTAACGCCATCACCAAACCCAGCCATCAAATGTCCTTACAGGATCACAGCAGGAAGATGCTCAAGATGACCACCTCAAAACAAACGGATGAACTACAACTGCCATGCATAGAATGATGAAACCGAAGTTCTGTGTTGTACGATTTACTGTGAATATAGATAGAGGAAATTATTTGCCTGTGTAAATATATCGAACTCTCAAAACGTAATAACTCTGGTGCTGTTTACTTAAATTATCCGAAAATTGTCTTTAAAAAATCCCTAAAAATACATCAATCAACCGCCATTCCTAATGTAATTTCAAGTTTTTAACACCTTTGAATTTGTTCTCAAAAATTTTGCAACGGAATTATAGCTTCCAAAAATTGCTTTAAGTATTTTTATTTAAAATCGAGGCATTGAGCATTACCTATTGCTTGATGTTATAATTATGCTTATTTTCACAAAATACAAATTGGAATTTTTGCTTATCCTGCAGCTTTGAAAAACATTGCGTCACTTGCATGCTATCTTGTGGACATGTTAGCACACCAGCAACGATTGTAAAACTCTTAAAAATGTTCTTGCAAATTTATTTTAAACTTGTTGTCTATGTAAAAAATCTCTAAGATTCTCTGAAGTTTCGACACGTCCTTTCTTTTTACAGCAGTTGTGTCACAAAATAACACACAAGCGACGATTTGTATTTTATATTTTGCTGAAAATATGCATACTAGATAGAAATCATTTCTAGAAGTAATTTTTGGCATCCGTTCGTCGGAACGAAAACGAAAACAGATTTTTTATTCGAGTTGATGTCTTCGAAAAAGTTGCTGGTAAAAGTAAGATTTTCGAAGAAAACGGTAACACTCTAAGAAAATATTCATTTTTCAATTTCATTCAACACCAAAATTTAATTTGCAAAAAATAATTTTGGTTTTTTAGATTCTCATGTTTTAAATTAAGGCAGAGAGGGATGAAAGTTAGTTTGTCCAAACTGTACTTTTTTTTTTCAAATAGTGATCTTTGAGAAATTGAGAAAAAAAACAATTCAAATAACGCAACAAAAATGGTATCAGTATTTATGTAAATTAAATTTTCGATCGATGTTATAATCAGTTTTGAAGGTTTTAAACCTTAAAGTTATTTGCATTTCTGTGCAATTTTTGCAAAAAAAAAGCTATGTTAGTTTGATTTTAAAGGAATCCGGACAATACGTGTGTGAGATTATAGTGAAAATCCCCTTATCCAAAATTATGTGTCTTTTTTATATTATTAACTGATCCACTTGATTTTTTTGGCAAAATTTAATGAATCTTTTAGGACTTATATGAAACAATTCTTAGTTTCAATACAATTATTTCTCTTTTTGTAAATTAATGGTTCCGCAGAAAATTAACAAGTGTGCCTCACTTAATTCAGCAATTGATTGATGGGAGGAGAAAAAGTAAATATTTTACACGTAATTTTAAAAGTCTTGTGTGTGTGACTATCGCCAACCCACCTCCCCCCCAATGTGTCCACGTGGTTTATGGATGACCCCTTATGAATGGCGGTGTATCGGCGTATTATTTAAAGACAATTTTCGAATTATTGAAATAAACAGTACCAGAATCATTACGTTTTGAGAGTTCGATATATTTACACGGGCAAATAATTTCCTCTATCTATATTCACAGTAAATCGTACAACACAGAACTTCGGTTTCATCATTCTATGCATGGCAGTTGTAGTTCATCCGTTTGTTTTGAGGTGGTCATTTTGAGCATCTTCCTGCTGTGATCCTGTAAGGACATTTGATGGCTGGGTTTGGTGATGGCGTTAGGTGGTTGATGATCGTTATTTGGCATCTTAGATGGTTCCTGGGGCAGGGGCCAGGTTCAGCTGCTTCTGGGACACAGCATGTCCGGCCAGCGGGGCAACATGGACGGCACCACGGGTGGCGGTCACCGAGGTAGCTCCGGGAACAACTCCGGCATGGTGAGCAACCGAGGCAGCTGGGGCACCCCAGTGGGCACCGGCATACGGGTAAGCTCCAGCCCAGTGGGCGGCTCCAGCATACGGGTAGGCTCCAGCCCAGGCCGCACCTGGCCAAGCTCCACCCCATGGGGCTCCAGCCCAGTGAGCAGCTGGCCACGGGTTGTTAGCCTGGACAACGGTGGCTCCCCATGGACCAGCTGGCCAGCTTGCTTCCGAGGCGACGGCCAGGGCAAGGACAACGGCAAGAATGGCGACCTGGAAAAAAAGACACACACACACACTTTTTGTTATCACTTTGCACTTTCGGTAATCTGATAAGACCCATCACCTTACCTTCATTGTGAGAGAGGTTTTTGGTGGTTTGGGTTGGTTGTTTGAGATGTTTGAACACTGAACTGCTTATGGTTCTACCAAGAACCCACCAGCACCTTTTATACTCAAACTAAAACTAATTCGATCTCTTCCCGGTGAACCTCGGAGAATACTCCGATCTCTCGGAAAAGGCTTCCACCCCCTGGCATCTAAGTACCACCTCTCCCTACGGAAAACCTCCAATCGTGAAAGTATTGACCGTTAATAATAGTAATTGCCCATTTAGACGCTTGGTTGATCTCAGGGAAACCGAGTTGCATTCTCCAAGACCAACAAGACACGGCCACGAAGGTGACGCTCTCTCGAAAAGTCCCACCTGTTGACGACGACGCCTTCCCTCTAACGAACATTGCAACGCGGAATGCACATTAGTGTGGGTGTGGGTTGGACCACAGCTCGATGGTATTCGAGGATCCTTCAGGCACTAACACCACCGCAAAGACGACGGCAGCGGGTTGGAGATCTTGGTTATCAGCTGCTTTGTTGGTAGATTCATGGACAATCAAGAAAAGATTGTAAAATTTTAGGATAGCATCAATTTTCATCATTTGGCTATTTAAGGTCTCTCTGGTTTTTTTTTTTCAAGAAATGATCTAAATAATTTGCCATTAATAACATTCGACAACTTCCCCCCTACCCCATAATGTGTTCACGTGGTTTATAGATGGTCCTTAATTGATAATGTTAAAAAAAATTTTATATTGTAATGCTTATTTACAATTTGGATATCTTTAACAGATATTGTTTGGTATTATTGAAAATTTTTAAAGATGAATTTATTTTTTGAGTTCAGGTATTCCATTATGTTTTGTTCTGTATTTAAGGGACAGGGATTTTTTTTCAAATTAAAACTTATTTGTTAAAAGCGTTCAAAGCCGGGACACGTGGTGTAGGGATAAGCGTGGTTGCCTCTCACCCAGTCGGCCTGGGTTCGATCCCAGAAGGTCCCGGTGGCATTTTTCGAGACGAGATTTGTCTGATCACGCCTTCCGTCGGACGGGAAGTAAATGTTGGCCCCGGACTAACCTAAAAAAGGTTAGGTCGTTAGCTCAGTCCAGGTGTAGGAGTCGTCTCCCTGGGTCCCTGTCTCGGTGGAGTCGCTGGTAGGCAGTTGGACAAACAATCCAAAGGTCGTCAGTTCGAATCCCGGGGTGGATGGAAGCTAAGGTGTAAAAAGAGGTTTGCAATTGCCTCAACAATCAAGCCTTCGGACACCTAGTTTCGAGTAGGAATCTCGCAATCGAGAACGCCAAGGCAATGCTGTAGAGCGAATAATTTGATTTTGATTTGATTGTTAAAAGCGTAACCCACAAATGACATAACATTTTAGCATAGACGTCCATTAAATTGTTATTGATTTTTTTTTCAAATCCTTGGTACTACGTTTTGATTGATTACGATCTTTTGAATAATATATATTAGGGTGTTTCATCGATTCACCCTTCAAATGTACGCATTGTCCTTAGTATGCTATGACGGCTAGGTGAAAATTACGACGCCCCATGTCAGACGGTGAACACGTGGAGAAGCATCGATTGCATTATTATTACAAAATCATCAAGTAACGTTATTTGGAATAGTTCAAATTGTTACAGGAACATCAAAAATTATAATTTTTTTACTTTAAAGTATGTTTCTGAGCCAAAACTAGTGAATGCTCTGCCACGTGTTCACCGTCTGACATGGGACGTCGTCATTTTCAGCTAGCCGTCATAGCATACTAAGGACCATGCGTACATCTGAAGGGTGAATCGTTGATTCTGGAGATACCGGACGATGATCCAATGCGCACCTTGGGGACAGAATGGACAACCCTAATTCCTTCTGGAATTTGTTCATTGGACCATCCCCTACACACCTGTCTTTATTCCGAGTGAATCATTGTTGTCCCCAGACCTGTAAAACCGATTGAACGAAAAGCATAAAAAAGTCTTTCTCCATAGTAATTTACATGTAAACTTTGAACCGCTGGGGACAGGCCAATTCTCAACCAAATGGGCTGATATTTGGCATGAGAGTCCCTATGGGTATCCTCTACTAGGGGAACCTCGGTTTGCCTGATTCTGAGAACTTTTTTGTTTGGATGAAATACCCTAATATATATTTACATTATTCTTTGCTTAGAAGTTTCAGAACAATACTTTATAAAATATTATTTTCACCTACACAGTGGCATTTGTGTCGTAGAGGATAACTTAAAAAAAAATTGTTGAAAGTAATTATTTTTTAATGGATTTATCTACCTTTATGTAATGACGTCTATAGGTAATTCTTTAGCATTACAATGAACGCTCCCACGACAAATTAACCTACGATATTGAAACAAAGCTTCTAGCAAGTCTGCACAAGTGCGAAAGAACGCACCATCATGCGTAATTATTAATTTTACGCTTAAATTTTGAACTCTTGGTTTCCGAAATCGATCCCTCGCAAAATTTGTTGATCGGCTATAAATATGCTCATCTTGAGAGCGATGATCACAGTTCATCTCAAAGTTCAGAGCAGCAGCAGCCGGCAGTGTCTTCAACTTGAAACAGTTCAATTTCATTCGATTGAAAATGAAGGTAAGTTTGGTTTACTTATCAGAAAAGATCAGCTTTAACAGATTTTTTTGAATTTCAAGGTTTGCATCGCCCTTTTGGTCTTTTGTCTAGCGGTTGTCTCGCGGGCACAATATCATGGAAATTGGCCCTACTGGGGCAATACTGCCTGGAACCATCCGGCCTGGAACCCGTACTGGAATGGATACACCACCACACCTTACCTAGCACCCGTTGATGCCCGTTTCGCCGCCCAGCCTTACGGTTGGAACTGGCCAAACGGTGCGTACAATCGGTACTACGGCCAAAACGGGTATTTTGGATATTACGGACAGAATGGCGTCTACAACCCGACTGGTGCGTATGGTCCCAACGGGATGTACCACCCTGCGAATGTGGCCAGATCTCCGGTGAACCCGTGGGGAATGCCGTGGGCCACTTACGGTGGGGCGTACAACAACTATGTCCGCGAGCCGAGTGTCACCGGAACCAGGCACATTGCTGCGACCCCAGGATCGCTGCACATTGTGGGTTGAGGGAAGGTCATGAGTTGGAGAATGTAATATTTTGCAGGCATGAATAAAAATGAAGAAGTGTGCAAAATACTTGGTTTATTTGGATTTTTTCTATCACAGTTGTCCGATCCATGGTTCTTTCAGTGAACAAGAAGTCTTTCTCCACCAACCGGAACTGGCGAAATGTCAAACGATCCGGGGGTGGCCGCAACTTGCTTTGACACTGGAACTACCGTGTGGGCATATCCGGGGTATCCCCAAACCCCACCGTATACTCCAGCGGCGTAGTTCAATGGCAGTCCCCAGGAGTTAGCCTTGGTAGCTCCGTACAAACCGTTCCAGGAGTTCAGCCCACCGTTGACGGAAGCCACTGGCCAAGCAGCAGATGGCCAGGTGTTAACTGAGTTCCAAGAGTTTAAACCGGTGTATGGCCAGACGGAGGGAAGGTAAGATCCTTGGCCGGAACCAGCCAGAATTGCTACCAGGAGTGTGATGAAGACCTGCAAATGTAAAATAGCATCTTTAAAAACCTTTTAGTGAAAAACTTGTAATAGGTACCTTCATTTTGTTGAGTTTAGTTTGAACTGTGTCTAATATCAAAGTCTATGGCGTGTTTTATAGCATTTAGAAATATATCCAAATATAAAGTTGGTAACGAAAGTGAAGAGGTTAAACAATCACTTTTCAAACAGCAAGACACCTTATTTCAATCAACTTGATAAAAGCTACTGCATTGGGATCATCGAAGCGTTACTTAATAGTCAATTACGCTTAGACACTTTTTTATTTACTTTGATTTAGAACGACTATAATAGGAAGCATTTTTTTGGTGAATGGAAGCACGTTAAACTAGTCACAATTAATTCGTTTCGAATTTTTGGAAGAAGCCAACAGGTATATAAGTTCAAATGACTCTTTCAATCAGTATCACAGTTCATTTTCAACTTGTCGTGTTAGGTTTCCACACCGTTTTAACAAAATCAAAAAATGAAGGTAATTTTTTAAGATTTTTCACCCCCCACTCCAAAACATAAAATTTCCTTCCATCATGCAGTCCATCATCCTTCTGCTGATCGCTTCGCTGGCCGTGGCCACATCCGGATCGTACCTGCCAACGGCTTGGCCGTACGCTGCTGCCGGCTGGAACTCGGGCGCCTGGAACACCGTGGGAGTCCTTCCCTACGCCAACAGCTGGTCCTATCCGTCGGTGTACAACAATGGCTGGAATAACGGCTGGAACGGTGGACTCGTGACCAAGGTTAAGCCGTGGGGTCTTTCGTACGGTGCCGGCTGGGGATACCACGGGCTGGCGGCCCGCTCGGTCGTTCCAGTGGAGAAGCAGATTGCGGCCACTCCCGGATCGTTGGACATCTCGCCGGTGCCAGTTGGGGGTGAGCGATTCGTTGGATATTGAGGAAATGTTGAAAGGGACTACTGAATTGGCGTGGATTACTGGCAGTATTAAAATGGATTAAGTATTTTTTTTAAATAAAGTTGTTTCACAACATCAACAGTTGATTGTTTAGTTAAACATTCGAAATTTTGACCTTATCAAATAAAAATGTTTGTTTTAGATACTGGTAAGAAATGTTTAAAATTGATAAATTAATCTGGAGTCAGTGGTGTAGTCGTAAGCGTGGTTGCCACTCACCCCGGTTGGACTGGGTTCGATCCCAGACGATCCCGGTAGCATTTTTCGAGACGAGGTTTGTCTGATTACGCCTTCCGTTGGACGGGGAAGTAAATGTTGGCCTCGGTTAGGCCTCGGTCTAACCTAGAGGTTAGGTCTTTAGCTCAGTTCCGGTCGTTTTCTGGGTCCTGTCAGTTGGACTCAAACAATCCAAAGATCGTCAGTTCGAATCCTGGGGTGGATGGAAGCTTAGGTGTAAAAAGAGGTTTGCAACAATCAAGCCTTCGGACACCTAGTTTCGAGAAGGAATCTCGCAATCGAGAACGCCAAAGCAATACTGTTGAGCGAAAAATTTGATTTTGATTTGAAATTAATATTTCATTTCAGAATCAGGAAATCAGATCAGAAAATTTCACTACTTTTCACTAGCTTAGAATTGAAAATCGTTTCAACATCAAATTGTGATGGCAACGTTGATATTCTTTATTCGACAACGACAGTATGTTTATATGAGATAAAGTTGTTTTAGAATGTAAGAAAAAGATTTAAAAATATGAAACTGGCTAATTTTCTACTCATAGATATTTTGAGTTGTGAAAACAGTGCCTAAAATACTGATCTATGGAATTGCGGAAATGTTTTTATGCCATATTTTGAGAATTGTAAATGATTTAAATGAATAAAAGGTTTAGGTTAAGATATTTAATCCATCCATTACAAAAGCTTGCTTATTAAGCCACCACTATTTGAATTTTCCTAAGCGAAACCATGAAATTTATCAGCTTTAAAAAGTCTTGTCGAATGCATCAGAAATTGATATAAATTTTTCATTAGTTATGCATTTACAATTATTTTTGCTTTTCTTACTAATTTTAAGTTTATAGAACGGCCTTATGACTTTAATCAAGAATCAGGTGTAAATATTCTTATAAATTGCTGTGAAAAAATCTCAAGATTAAAAAAGACTGTCATCCAAATAAACAATTGTAATTAATAAAATTAAACTAATTGTTTTAAAAATGTAGTTACACTTTTATTTCAATCTTGCTCAGTTGTAAATAAGAATCTCTTTAGGGCGCTTTCATGCATTCAGCCCTCAGTTCAGGGCGCCTTACTAATCTAATGAGTATATCACTGTTTGTAGTCGTTTTTCGAGTTCTGTTCGATTGCACAAGTCGTCCTCGGAGCAGCGGTGTTGGCCAATGGGGTTGAGTATCCTTTCAGGGTTTGATGTGACTAGCATTGCCCAGTTTAGATGGTTCCGGGGGCTGGGGCCAGGTTCAGCTGCTGCTGGGACACGGCATGTCCGGCCAGCGGGGCAACGTGGACGGCACCACGGGTGGCGGTCACCGAGGTAGCTCCGGGAACAACTCCGGCATGGTGGGCAACCGAGGCAGCTGGTCCATGAGGGGCAACCCACGGGGCAGCGGCGGCAGCGTACGGCCACGCTCCAGCCCATGGGGCGGCGGCATGACCCCATGGAGCACCAGCGTACGGCCATCCGGCAGCAGGCCACGACGCAACTGGAACGGCGGCCGGAATGGCAGCGGCATGGGGCCACGCTCCCCACGGAACAATACCGGCTTCCGACACGACGGCCATGGCCAAGATGACTGCGGCAATGAAGCACTAAGAGAATGATAAAAAATAAGATTAATCCAAATTCCTAAGATAGATCTCCGTTGCAGGACTAACCTTCATGGTTGGTCTTGGGTTTGGTGAGGTTTGAACTACTCTGTAGAACGTTAGATCTAATTATGATGCTTATCCGTGGCCAACAGTTCCTTTTTATACCGAACCCCATACAACTTCTAAACTAGTGCACTCTCAAATTCCGAGTTCTAGGCGTCCCATATGGTTCCAGTACATCGGTCTTGAGAAAGGCGTCTAATAGCTAACCCCTAAGTGACTATGTGTTAGAATCGGCTGGAAAAACGTCCAACTTATCTAACAATAATCATGTAATATACATTCCTCCATTCGAAATGTGTTGTTCACCGACGTCGTTCCTGAACCGTAATTAATCGACCCCAGAGTCGTTTACTCTGTGCGCGCAACGAGGGGATACACCTTCGCTGGCTGAACTCTCACTCTCTTGCATGCATTGCACTTTGCACACTTACACACGGGTCGGCCTAAGAACGAAGGTTCGAATGCAGAAAATACTCTCAATAAGGAAGCAGGAGTTCTGGTGCTGGTCTACTGTGTTGCAGTGATGCCATCCGAAAAGAATGTATTTCAGTGGAATCAACAATTCGTTAATGACTTTCACCAATTTTAAAACCCTTTTTGGGTTTTCCATATACATTTTGAAGCAAAGAACATTTTTAAAACCGTTTAAATAATTATAAGATAAATTCAGAATTAAAATAAAATTCTACTGGAGACAAAAAAAAAAATCTTTCATTTAAATTTAGGCTGACGCAAATAAATCATCTTGGCCACCCTTGCAGAGAAAACTGTTTCAAGTTCACTGATCCATTTTCTGCCGAACATGCTCGCGCGCACACTTTGGTGACTCTACCGCGTTGGTGAGCCTGACCAAGTTCTGCAATGCCAACGACTTCGGGGTCCCCCCATACGGTCGATACGGTGGATGTACTCAGGAGAATTAGACCCTGTACTAACTCTAACGCCGCCGTTGTTGTTGTTGCTGGAGAGTAGGTGCATAATAGTGCCGCATTCTAATGCATTTGCAGTGTTGGTTCGTTTTTGGCCTCTCCAGCGATCAAGGGGGTGGCGCTGCAGAACAGAGCGCCCGAGAAAAGTCAATCCGAATCCAATCCAAGGTTCGGGAAGTTGTGCCTTTATAAACCAGTGCCCGGTCGGTTTGCTGATCATAATTAATTCAGGTGTTCTACCGTAACCAACTGGTACCAAAAAGACGAACCAAACCAATCATGAAGGTAGAGTTTGCTAGAGCCCCGTGTATTGACTGAAAGTTTGACTTATTCTTATCAATTTCTTATCACTTCCTACAGTGCATGGTAGCTGCAGTCATCTTGGCCCTGGCCGTCGCCTCGGAAGCTGGAGTTCTGGCCGGATGGCCGTACGGAGTTGCTGGTCACTGGGCGGCCCCAACCGTGGTTCAGGCTAACGTTCTGGCCCATCCTTACGGAGCTGTGTCGCATGCTGCGCTCCATGCCGCGTACCCAGCTGCTGTCCACGCTGCCTACCCTGCTGCATATCCAGCTGCCTATCCAGCGGCCGTTGCCCATGCCCCATGGGTTGCCCCAATTGCCGCCCCCGTGCACGGTCCAGTTGCGTCGGTTGCCCACCACGCCGGAGTGGTCCCCGGAGCTACCTCGGTGACCGCCAACCGTGGTGCCGTCCACGTGGCCCCTCTTCCAGGACATGCCGTGTCTCAGCAGCAGCTGAACCTGGCCCCGGCACCCGGAACCATCTAAACCCCTTTGTGGACATCTGACCTGATCATCAGCCACTGCTAGTCACAAGGAACCGAGAACTTACGAGCCCACCAAGAACACCGTTTCCGACTACTTCTACATAATCTTTTTTCATCCGTCTATCACTGTCGATCAAAAAGCACTCTATCGCAACTATATTTATTGTCATCTTTAGAAAACTGTATGGAATGTTCCAAAAATAAAATTGTTTTCAATGTTTCTTTAAACCACTGTTTTCTCTTTTATTTGTTATAGTTGATTGTTTGTTGGTGACTACAGAAGTTTAATCCTGGATGAAAAATCTGTTTAAAACATTTCAATCCAATTTGCTAAAATTTTCGATAAATGATTTCCACACAATACTTGACCTTATTTTAATATAACTACATATATTTATATTTTTTTAAAGTCAGTTTTTCTCATGCAAACGGGAACTGCTTGACAATTCTGTACCTCAAATATGGACTGTTTTAAATTTATATTCAAATCAACACAATAAATTTCAATAGATAGCTCATTCTATTGAATGAATTGAATTGAATTCTATTGAATGAAATATTTACTGTCCAAATCTATTATCCACAGCATCGATTATTCAATGTTTTGATTATCCTAATGTCTTCAACGAATCATTGAAAAAATCTTATTTTTTACTTCATTATTGTTTAGGTCAATTTCCAGTTCAGCAGATAACTTTACGCAGTTGGCCTAGCCGCTTTAACGTTTGTAATGTTCCAAAGCAATCTAATGCATTGGGGCACTGCAAATATCAATAATGACAAGAGGATGCTAGGCGTTAATCAACCTAAGGCATTTTCCAGGATGTGCTCGAAAGACTGGCTGCGCTAGGGTTAGATTAGATTAGATTCATAGTTTAGCAGATTTCTCAAATTTAAGCCAAAACTTTGGATATTCGAGTTTGGACTGTAATCAGCTGCATTTCTTTTGATACTATGAAAACCTTTAATTTGAAGCTCCAGAAAAACGTTAATTTATTCAATCAGTTCACAGCCAGTACTTGTTGGTGTGTCCATAGCCGTAGTTCCACAGTCCATTATCAATCAGCTTGGCGTTTCCGTAAGCGCCCAAAACCGGTGCCGAGTATCCCCAAGCGTTATCGTAGACTGGCACACCTCCGTACACTCCAGCAGAGTAACCTGGATAGCCGGCCACCGGCGCATAACGCTGAGCCAGTCCCTTTCCGTACACTCCGTAGGGTGGCCACACCGAGGTGCTCACCGGAACCGGAACCGCTTGGGGAAGCACCGAGGTCACGTACGATGGCTCAGCGGCGACAACGGCCAGAGCAACGGCGAAAAGGGCGATGAAGATCTGTGGAATGAGAGCGTTAGTAAAAAGCAACTTTCAAATTTCTGAACTTTACTTTCATTATAGAAGTGTCTGATGTTCTTCACTAAGTGACTCTTACAAGCGAATGATACCAACTACCAGTTTTGCTCTTCATTTATACGAATTCAATCATATAATAAATTACAAATTTGAAATTCGATTTCCTTGATGACTCATTAAACATCCTTTGCCAAAAGCAATTGCTAAAAATTTCTGTCACTTCACGACACAAATTCGTTGGCATATAAAAACGGCAGGCTTGTTCCAAAAAAGTCACAGTCGTCTTGCAGCTCATCAAGTATCAAACCAACAATAAGTCAACCAACTGTAACAATGAAGGTGAGTTAAACGCTCCATCGAAAACTGCAGTAATTAACAATTTTGTCCAAATTGCAGATCTTCGTCGCACTCCTGTTCACGACTCTGGCCGTCGCATCGCAGGCATCCTATCTGCCATCGGCTTGGCCGTACGCCAATGGCTTGAACTCCTGGAACAACTGGAACGGACATGTCGGCTATCCCTATGCGAGTGGTCTGTCCGCAGGTTGGCCAGCGGCCTCTGTCTATGGAGGCCTGTACGGAGGACACAAGACCGTAGTCCAAGCCAACCTGGGCCATAACGCCTACCCATATGCTGGAGCCTGGTCCGGTGCCGGATGGCCAGCGTCTTCCGTCTACGGAGGACTGTACGGAGGACACAAGACCGTTGTGCAGGCCAACCTTGGACACGAGGCCGCTTATCCATGGGGACAGCCATGGGGAACCTACGGAGCCGGTGTGTATGGAGCAGGCTGGGGACATCACGGACTTGCCCAGACTGTTGTGCCAGTGTCGAAGCAGATTGCGGCCACTCCAGGATCGGTTCATGTTGCCCCAGTCCCAGTTGGTGGCGAGAAGGTTGTTGTGGTTTAAAATTGGAAAAATATAATCAAATAAAACAACTGATAAATTTTAAATTTGCGTTAGTTTCTTGGATAGTTTTGAAAAAATATTTGATCTTTAAAGAAATCCCCCTTCTTCGATAAACATTTATCAATGATTTTAAATATTTTAAGATATTTTTCTATTGTTTTTTTTAATGTTTATTATGTCATTTTAAGTTTAAGTATGATGATTTTTACTTTTAAATGATTTGCATTTGTATTACATAAGCAGATATTTTAGAATATCAAAACAAATCATCCGCATTAACAACCCACAAGTCGATGTTTTGAAGAATATGTATGCAGAAAATTTTCCTGATACCAGAAAGACATTTTTTTTAAAGATTATTTGAATCTTAAAATGGTTTTGGATTTTATAATATTTTACAATTCTTTTTATAAAATCAGTTTTCGTCGATAAAAAGTTGATCGATTTAGGGTATTTTTCGAAGTTTTTGTGTTGTGTTATGCTTCAACTTGACGACTTGCTGATCTTAAGATTTAAATTTTTTATGAATGATTAACGATGATTGTACCTACAAAGTTCGACCAAACGAGCCTTTCGGAGATTCGAAGTTATTGCCGCACGTCGAGTTTTTCAGC
The DNA here is from genome assembly GCF_016801865.2 of Culex pipiens pallens. Classification (NCBI taxonomy): domain Eukaryota; kingdom Metazoa; phylum Arthropoda; class Insecta; order Diptera; family Culicidae; genus Culex; species Culex pipiens. The sequence continues at coordinate 31,803,876 of NC_068938.1, read as the reverse complement.
AAATGGATAGAACGTATCAAAATCTATAAAATGATCATGGAATTTTGTATTTAGTAGTATCCTTTACCATTCTTTTGTAAGATAGGCAAACATATTAATCTCATACAAAATATGATGTTTTTTTTTATTTAATATTCAATAACATACTTTTTTCAAGCATTCGTTACCTAGCCAATTGAGGATATTTTAATTGATGGAAAAATATTGAATCATACTTATAGAAAAAAATAGATCATAGAAAAATGGATTTATGGAAACCTATTGATCGATTTACGGAAACATGCAGTTTAACAAAACATGGCTGAGTTAAATATATGTTATGGTTCTGCTTATAAATATTTTTTTCTAAAAATGTTTAATCAATCAAATGTTCAATCATTCGAAATATAAAGAAAATTTTATATATATAAAAAAAAACGAAACCATAACTTTTCAAAGATAATTTTAAAACAATTGACAAAATTCTGTAACTTACACCAAAAGTAAAGGCTATTGCATTGAGGAAACATAAAAATAAATGGCGAATTCACAGTTTATCTGTTGTTTTATTTGATTCTATTTTTCCAATGTTAAACAACAACAACCTTCTCGCCACCAACTGGGACTGGGGCAACATGAACCGATCCTGGAGTGGCCGCAATCTGCTTAGACACTGGCACAACAGACTGGGCGAGTCCGTGATGTCCCCAGCCAGCACCATACACTCCAGCTCCGTAGGTTCCCCATGGCTGTCCCCACGGATAAGCGGCCTCATGTCCAAGGTTGGCCTGCACAACGGTCTTGTGTCCTCCGTACAGCCCTCCATACAGACCACCGTAGACGGAAGACGCTGGCCATCCAGCGCCGGACCAGGATCCAGCATATGGGTAGGCGTTATGGCCCAGGTTGGCTTGGACTACGGTCTTGTGTCCTCCGTACAGACCTCCATAGACAGAGGCCGCTGGCCAACCTGCGGACAGACCACTGGCATATGGATAGCCAACATGTTCGTTCCAGTTGTTCCAGGAATTCAATCCATTGGCGTATGGCCAAGCCGATGGCAGATAGGATGCTTGCGATGCGACGGCCAGAGTCGTGAACAGGAGTGCGACGAAGACCTACAAATGGGGTGAAATCGTTAATTACTGCAAATTTCATTGGCGTTTAACCCACCTTCATTGTTACAGTTGGTTAACTTATTTTTGGTTTGATACTTGATGAGCTGCAAGACGACTGTGACTTTTTTGGAACAAGCCTACCGTTTTTATACACAGAAAAAAAAAATGATGGTAATATTCATCAGGAAATGGTGACAGATTTTGTGGCAAAATAAATGATAAATTTTACCCCAGAAAATGATGAATTTTCATCAGTTTTTGATGAATATTCATCAGGTTCACATTTTTACCTACCAAATTTTCAACATTCCAAAATTCAACTTTTTTTTTCTGTGTAGGCCAACGAATTTGTGTCGTGAATTGGCAGAAATTTTTAGCAATTGCTTTTGGCAAAGGATGTTAAACGAGTCATCAAGGAAATCGAATTTCAAATTTGTAATTTATTATATGATTGAATTCGTATAAATGAAGAGCAAAACTGGTCGTTGGTATCATTCGCTTGCTAGAGTCACTTAGTGAAGAACATCAGCAACTTCTAAAATGAAGGTAAAGTTCTGAAATTTCAAAGTAGCTTTTTACTAACGCTCTCATTCCTCAGATCTTCATCGCCCTTTTCGCCGTTGCTCTGGCCGTTGTCGCCGCTGAGCCATCGTACACAGAAAAAAAAAGTTGAATTTTGAAATGTTGAAAATTTGGTAGGTTGAATATTACCTCTTTTTTTGAGTAATATTACATAAAAAATGTGTAAAAATGTAAACCTGATGAATATTCATCAAAAACTGATGAAAATTCATCATTTTCTGGGGTAAAATTAATCATTTTTTTTGCCACAAAATCTGTCACCATTTCCTGATGAATATTACCATAATTTTTTTTTCTGTGTACGTGACTTCGGTGCTTCCCCAAGCGGTTCCGGTTCCGGTGAGCACCTCGGTGTGGCCACCCTACGGAGTGTACGGCAAGGGACTGGCTCAGCGTTATGCGCCGGTGGCCAGCTATCCAGGTTATTCTGCTGGAGTGTACGGCGGTCTGCCAGTCTACGATAACGCTTGGGGATACTCGGCACCGGTTGTGAGCGCTTACGGAAACGCCAAGCTGATTGATAATGGACTGTGGAACTACGGTGGATACGGCTATGGACACACCAACAAGTACTGGCTGTGAACTGGTTAAATAAAGCGTTTTGCTGGAGCTTCAAATTGGGTGTTTTTGTTATGTCATTACAAAATATGAATTTATTATCTATTCACTAATTGAGCTTACAAATGACTCACTAAGCTCTCTCCCGGAACTTGGTCTAGGCGCCGGCTGTCCCAAAGGTAGACATAAATCATTTGCCAACAGTTGCACCATGTTAAACTGTCGAGTGTGACAGAAACACCACCTACGCAAAACCGTCGGGGAAACTCCTTTCTTGAACCAAACCCTTATCTAGAACGTTCCCCCCTGCTGCCTCGATCTCTATATTGCACAACGTGTCCGTGTCAGGCTCTCTGGTAGAACTGTCGGTTGTGTTTCAGTGCTAGCAAGCTCCTGGTGATCGCGCATTCGTTACGGCGCGCGGTGACAATGGGTAGGAATTGTGCAACTTTCCAATCGACCTAGAGGTCTGGGGGCTCGGGAGTTGATCTAGTTTACCTTCCCTGATGGAGCTGTTCTGGATGGTGGAGTTCGTTTCTGAGAGGGAAATGACATAAATTTGCTTTATTTGCACAGTACTTAGTTGATATACGAGTTATTTGCTAGTTGTATCGTGCAATAGAATTCTTTTTAATAGTCTACATTGTTAGTTCCACTCTCGATTATCACAATTCTACGCAAACATTGACTTTGTATAATCGAATTGCGGCCAACTTGTTGGTGATAGAGTCTTTTTTTTGGTAATGATACAGGCAATCAACTACTCAAAATTTGGGACATTTTGGGAACTTTCGTTTCTACCAAACTCCCTGTCCACTAAAATCAATTTCTAGGCTTGTCCAATTTTTCATCTGCAATACACATAACTGTTGCTTCCAAAAACTCGAGTCGAGGCATTCTTCCCATTTCATCATAAGTATTTAAACCTATGGAGTTGGTGGAGTTCAGTTATTTTGAGGACCCGGAATCAGAGTTGGAGTCGCTAAATCCTGAGAAGATGGAGTTGGAGTCGCTATATTTTCAAAAGCCGGAGTTGGAGTCGGAGTCAGAGTTGTTTCCTAAGCTACACGGTTGCGCTTCCCTAAAACAGTTTAACTTGAAGTTATATAATATTTAATTTATGAAATACATCTATCAAAGCCATGCAATGACTCAATTTTCAGTAGTTTGTGGTATCAATACAATTGAAAACATGAATAGTGTGATTTATGACTTTGCACTAAACTGTACCTTAATCCCCTGCGCAACCGTACAACCAACCGGTACACCACACCACCACCAGCGTTTGATCGATGTCTAAACGTATGGGCAAAAATTCTAATTGCCGGATAATATTTACATTTCATTATCAGCCGCCCAGGTTTAGAACGCGGTGTCGGGGCTCGTAGAACTTACGCGTTTGAGGCCCGGTTCGGGCGATCTACATGTGTCACACTACTGCGCTGATTTTACGACCTGTGGGTGGCCCTTGATCAGGAAAGCACCGCTATCTATCTACCGGTGCAGTTGCAACTTCGATAAGGAAAAAAGAAATGGACCAGATTCTGGTTCTGGTTCTCTCGGATAGTTCCTGGATTTGAGTATAAAAGCCGGGTTGGGGCGCATGATTGGAGTCACAGTTAGTTGGTGTGTTCAATAGCTAAGAAGCCAAATTCTCTCTACACTAGAATACCAAAATGAAAGTGAGTGTTGTTTGGGTTATTTTTAATAGGGATGAACTGAAAGTGATGAAGAAGTGCTTGAAGAGTTTTTCCTTTGTGACTGTGTGACTAATGATGGATTTCACTCCCAGGTTGCTGCCGGTCTGTTTGTTGTGCTAGCTTTGGCCCTGGCCGCCGAGGCTCATCCATCGTGGCCGTGGGCGGCCGCTCCTTGGCCGGGTGCGTGGCCAGCAGCGTGGCCTGCTGCCGCATGGCCTTGGGGTTGGCCTGCCGCTGCCCCAGCACCTGCTCCAGTGGTAGCCGTTGACGCCCCGGCCGCACCTGCTCCGGCGGCTACCTCCGTAACCGCAAACCGGGGAGCTGTCCACGTGGCCCCACTGCCGGGACATGCCATCAACCAGCAGCAACTGAATCTGGCTCCTGCGCCAGGAACCGCCTAGAACTGTCGATCACAGATTCCCGCAATACTCAGAAGTCAAACTCACGAATCCCTTTCTTTCCGTACCACTTTGTACTATATCTATGGACTAGCTATCAGCGCGCAAGAATCTACGAATAAAACTGTTTTTTTTTATTTCTCCATAAATCAACAAATTCAACTACTTATTTAAAAATGCATGCGAATGTGAAAATCACCGGGGATTCATCGCCAGGAACCTCTTCACTACGCTTGGGGCTACATATCTATCCGTGGTGTATCCACGTCCATTCACAAAGACATTCGGCGTAACTTTGGAACCCTTTCGTGCTGGCCTGTAATTTAGCAACGATTTCGGTGGAGCTATGAAGTTCATGTACCGAGTTTCCGGCTCAGACAGCTCCCAAAACGAAGGAAACTCGTACTCTTCAAATGGATTTCTCGAAAACAGCTCACTTGTCGTCAACGGTTGAAAGGGTTCTTCCAAGTACTGCTGATCAAACGAGAAAAATGGTTCCGTTTCCAACGGTGGGTAGTAGAAGCCTTCGACTGCGATGACAGCTGCCAGCGTGACCCACAAAACCTAGAAGTGCTCAAACTATTACACAATTACCTAAAACAAGCCCTGACAAAACATACTTTCATTCTTAAAATGCTGCGACCTGCAACCTGCCCACTTGACACCGATGCGACCTGCTGAACTCTGCCGACCTGCCACGGTTGGTGAGCACTTTTTATGCGTTCAACGGTTAGGTTTCGGGTAGATTTGGATACAAACGACTCGGATGTAAGCTTGACCAATCGGTGAATCAACGCTCGACCGGATATGTCAGCCGCGGCGCCTAGGTGTTGGTTTTAGTGGCTCTCGCGAACATCAACTCGTTAAATTTTTATGTTTTATGGTGGCATTTTTATGAGGTCAACCCAGGGTAGTGGCAGGTTAAACTGAAAAAGAAGAGTTGGGTTTTGGTCACGTTGACATCGTTTAAGATACACAGTAAAAAAATTCTGTGTAAAATCGCATGCAAAAGCATGCACATCACCTTTGTGAGCAAAAGCATGTAATATTGCATGCGAAAACGTGTACACAAAAAGCACGTACAAAAGAAAAATAAATAAATTTTGCACACCCCAAAAATAACATCAATCTGTTGAGAGTCATATCCAGATTACCAAGTCCGCGCCCCAACCATCTCGGCTATCTCGCCGCTGTGTAATTTGCTGGATCAACACCGATGTAGCTGTACGTTCCCCATACATCGTATACAGTTAATTCAGTATACGACGTACGGGAAACCTACTCCTACATCGGCGTTGGACTCAACTTTTACAAGTCGGTGAGATAGCCGAGACGGTTGGGGCGCGGACTTGGTTATCTAGATATTATTATTTAGTCACACCGTCTTTGATACAAAAAATATCCACAGACTGAATTTAATCTATACCCTTAATTCTACTTTTAAAGCTAAGTTTGGACATTCCGTTGGTAAATTTGACACAGACAGAATTAAAACATTTACAACATTCATAAAAAGGGTTAAAATATATGACACTCAACAGATTGATGTTATTTTTGGGGTGTGCAAAATTTATTTATTTTTCTTTTGTACATGCTTTTTGTGTACACGTTTTCGCATGCAATATTACATGCTTTTGCTCACAAAGGTGATGTGCATGCTTTTGCATGCGATTTTACCATCGGATTTTTTGCTGTGTAAGATTGATGTTCCGTTAGGCGATAACAGCATCATTTTTCTTTAATAGCGGTATCTAAAATAATTCAATCTAGGAGAACTTCAACCCTAAGGGTTGCTCCCGTAATGAAAGTAGTAGTACATTCGAGAACACCCGACAACACAACACAATCATTCAGGCGGCCGGCTCTACTGAGCAGTTCTCCCAGGTAATGATTAGAAAATTATTTATTGTTTTTTTTTTTTTTTTTTTTTTTAATTTGGGTGAAACTTTGTGTGTACTTTTTCTATAACCAAAGAATACATTTTGCATTTTTAGTTTGTCCATAGATGTCTCTTTCGGAAGCTGTGCATTCAGAAAGGCTATCAAAATATTCAAAAATCTATGTCTTTACAACGGATTTTTCTGATCGATTAAATAACAATGTAAGTATTGTTTAGGAATTTTCAGAAAAAATAGCTACACACTAAAAAACATCAAATTTTCCTTTTTCGACTTTTGACACATACTAAAATAATTATTTTAATTATTGCTTTTGGATATGATGAGAGGACAAAAAATTTCAATACTACCAGATTTTTACAAAATATCGTGGCAAGTGATAGCCAAATAATTTTATTTTAATTTTCATATTATAAGAAATTGCTAAATATGCCCAATTTTTTGATATTTTTCAATAATTTTCAATTAAAAAAATGTTTCAGGTATGAGATTTGCACCCCTTAAAAAAAATTAGAAGTCTCTATAAAAAAATAAGTGTTTAAGAAACTGATTATAAACAAAGAATAGTGAGGTAACTTTTTTTTCTGCTTTCATTTTCCTCTCCTACAAATTTGCCGCTGACGCCAAATCGATTGGACAATCCTTTCTCAAAATACAGACATTGTTTCTACATTTTCGACTTCCAATGTGATACCAAAAATTCGTTTTATTTTTAAATGATTTGACAAAATAATAATATATATTTGTCAATATTATCGACATTTTTAAATGCAACCGATCTATAATAAACCAATACACTGAGTTTTCATTTTGATTTGATGAAGGTGAGTCTTAACAAACATTTATGGTTTGAATTGTATTAAAGCCTGGACAGAAAAAAACAAACCTAATTAGCACTGCTCATTGAAGCACACATTTCAAGGCAACTTATAAGGAAGTTTTTTTTGGAAAGGCTCACTAAGAGTATAAATAGCAAATTTTGACAATTGTCAGGCACAGTTCAGCAGCAACTGCCTCAAGAAATCATTTGAAATCATCCAAAGCACAACCAACCGTGAAACATGAAGGTAGTACCTGAATCAAATGACTGTTGGTTCGCTAATTAATATTCTTCATAGGTCTTCATCGCCCTGTTCGTCGCCACCCTGGCCGTTGCCGCCCAGGCAGGATACATCCAAAGCAGCTGGCCAGCTAGCACCTACGGTCTCAACTCTTGGAACGGTCTGAATGCCTGGAACGGCCTGGGCTCCTGGGACGGTCTGAGCTCGTGGAACAACTGGAACGACCACGGAATCTCTGCCTACCCGTACGGATACAACAAGTGGTTCACGGCGGCTTGGCCAGCGGCTTCTCTGTACAACGGCTACAACGGATGGTACGGATGGTACGGAGCCACCGGTAAGACCGTTGTCCAGGCCAACGTTGCCAAGGTCAACCCCTGGGGACTTCCGCTGACCTCGTACGGCTACGGATACAACAACTACCTGGGAGCGGTTTCAGCGGCCAAGTACGTCTCCGCCAACCCCGGCTCGGTTCATGTTGCTCCGCTGGTCGGACACGCCGTCAACCAGAAGCTGATCGTTGCAGGACATGGATATTAATTTTGAAAATAAAAGCTGGAATTTTCGATCTTACGTCGTCGATTGCATTTTATTGAAGGAGTATTCATGAGAAAGAGCATTGAGATAGAGTTAGATTCCCCATAGTCAAGCTTGGAGTCTCCGATAACGTAGAACAAGGCTCCACCCTGAAAACAGGTTTCGATCATCCTGGTCCGATTTCTGAACAGTTTGATATTTTGGTATACGCTTTATTCCGATCCTGGAGCGGGAGCCAGATTCAACTGCTGCTGTGAGACAGAATGGCCTGGAAGAGGTGCCACGTGCACGGATCCTCGTGTAGCGGAAACGGAAGTTGCCGCTGGAGCAGGTGCAACGGCTACAACGGCAGGGGCTGCTGGTGGGGCAACCCAGACCACAGCCGGTGCTCCGGAAGCGTCGATAGCGATCGCTGCTGCAGCTGGACCAGGCACTAGGATTGCTGGAGGTGGGTTCGATTGAATGACCGTCGCTCCAGGAATGGCTAGTCCTGCGGGAGCTGGGATTGCAACAGGTCCAGGCCAGATCAGCGGAATTACGGATCCTTCCGTCACCATAATGGTGGCAGCGATGACTAGGGCTGCGATACACTGGAAGAAAATTCTTCATATTGGAAATGTTCTTCACTTTCACTCAAATCCCAAAACTCACCTTCATCTTTGGCAGTTAAAAAGGTTGGCGGGAGTGTGCAACTTCAAACGCGGAAGCAAAACCGACTGTGACATCGATACGAGATCACTCGGCCACTTTTATAGTCGCAGACGACCTGGAGACGATTACCATTTCAGAAAGGAGATCCTCGCGGGACAGACGTCCCGGGGCAAGTGGGTACTGCCTGGTCTGGTCTAGTCCCGGAATACATTACAGTGCCTGTTGTAACAACGAACCCACTTTTCATCATTCTAGGTCGATCAGCAGAACTTTTTTATCGGACAGATTATCCGACCCAAGTGCATCGGTAATGGAGGTCGAAATATTTACATAAATTAACGGATCGGTCGCACGAGATCAATTCATCTCCGACGACGACAGGGCAATTGAAATGTTGCTGTAATAGATATGTGTAATTGAGGTTAGTTACGGCTTAATATGGAATTCATTGAGGGATGATGTGGTTGGCGAGGAATGCATCTTTAAAGAGGTGCATCAGCCGATTGCGATCGTGAGTGGGATTGATTGTTTAATCTGTAACAGGGATGGATATCCTATTGCAAACTAAACTGATATTTTTTATAGTGACAAAATGAATAATTTCAAATGAACGAAACTGAAAACTTGTAGGCAAGATTTAAAAGCAGAAATCAGCTGTTTGAAATTTGTATCATGTATAATGAATGAACTGGAAATGAAGCAGACGCAGTCTTATGACGTCAATATTTTTCTGTTGAGAAGTTATAAAAGGATTCACGGTCGATCTTTACAAATAGTGTAAAGTTGACTTTCATAGAAGAGCAATTCCAGCTCAAATCAGGAATTTTTCTGGTACTTTTGTACCCGACCCTCTCCGATTTCAATGAAACTTTTTAGACATGTTATCCTAGGCCTATATAAGCCATTTTTGTGTATATGGAGCCAATAGTACTCGAAAATAACATTTGAGAAGGGCCTAAGGTATTTAAATATTTTTGTATTTTGCAATTTAAAAATTACTGTATCTCGAAGCCATTGCGTCGTATCAAAAAGTGGTCAAAGACAAACTTGTAGGAAATTGGACGGGCTTTCTGAAAAAATACACTGAAACAAAAATACACGCCACTTCTATGAGATTTTTTGATTTTTAAGACTAAAACTTAAATTTAAAGGTGTTGTCACGATTTTTTTTCGTTCAAAATTTTTGAGGAAATAGCCTAAGATGTTACCAAAAGACTGACGAAAAATGCAGGATGGTATGTCTCTCCTAAAAAAATACAAAAATCATTTACTGAAACTGTTTTTTTGAAAAGTGGTCTAAACGTCAAAATTTTGAAAAACCCATAGTGGGAATCGATTCCCCAGACAATTTTACATAAAAGTCTCCATATTGACCATTATCCTATGTCCAATCCTTGGGAACATACAGCGGTTTTAAAAATAAAAATGATGAAAAAATAGGTTTTTTGGTGGTTTTAGGCAATTTCTATATGACAGACTTGGTTTTTCAGTCTCGTGAATATTTTTACCGGAAAGCTCGTCCAATTTCCCATAAGTTTGCCTTTGACAGCTTTTTGATTTGACTCGTTTTGATATTTACGTAAGCTAATTTACTATCCAGGTTTCTACCACACTGAAAAAAATATTCCCTTTTCAGTTATTAACAATGTAATTAAGCTTATAACTGTAAGCCCTTACATCCAATTGAAATGCTGTCAAAGGCAAACTTATGGGAAATTGGACGAGCTTTCCGGTAAAAATATGAACGAGACTGAAAAACCAAGTCTGTCATATAGAAATTGCCAAAAACCACCAAAAAACCCATTTTTTCATCATTTTTATTTTTAAAACCGCTGTATCTTCCCAAGGATTGGACATAGGATAATGGTCAATATGGAGACTTTTATGTAAAATTGTCTGGGCAATCGATTCCCACTATGGGTTTTTCAAAATTTTGACGTTTAGACCACTTTTCAAAAAAACAGTTTCAGTAAATGATTTTTGTATTTTTTTAGGAGAGACATACCATCCTGCATTTTTCGTCAGTCTTTTGGTAACATCTTAGGCTATTTCCTCAAAAATTTTGAACGAAAAAAAATCGTGACAACACCTTTAAATTTAAGTTTTAGACTTAAAAATCAAAAAATCTCATAGAAGTGGCGTGTATTTTTGTTTCAGTGTATTTTTTCAGAAAGCCCGTCCAATTTCCTACAAGTTTGTCTTTGACCACTTTTTGATACGACGCAATGGCTTCGAGATACAGTAATTTTTAAATTGCAAAATACAAAAATATTTAAATACCTTAGGCCCTTCTCAAATGTTATTTTCGAGTACGGAGAGGGTCGGGTACAAAAGAACCAGAAAAATTCCTGATTTGAGCTGGAATTGCTCAGAAGATAAACTCAAGATACAGTTTCGTCAAATCTTTATTCAGTCAAGCAGTACAAATTAATATCCATGTCCAGCGACGATCAGCTTCTGGTTGACGGCGTGTCCGACCAGCGGGGCAACATGAACCGAGCCGGGGTTGGCGGCGACGTACTTGGCTGCTGGAACAGCTCCCAGGTAGTTGTTGTATCCGTAGCCGTACGAGGTCAGCGGAAGTCCCCACGGGCTGACCTTCGCAACGTTGGCCTGGACAACGGTCTTACCGGTGGCTCCGTACCATCCGTTGTAGCCGTTGTATAGGGAAGCCGCTGGCCAAGCCGCCGAGGACCACTTGTTGTATCCGTACGGGTAGGCAGAGATTCCGTGATCGTTCCAGTTGTTCCACGAGCTCAGACCGTCCCAGGAGTTGAGGCCATTCCAGGCATTCAGACCGTTCCAGGAGTTGATTCCGTAGGTGCTAGCTGGCCAGCTGCTTTGGACGTATCCGGCTTGGGCGGCAACGGCCAGGGTAGCGAGAAACAGAGCGATAAAGACCTGGAAAATATCAAGAGTTAGTTGGCGTATTATGGTTTTGGTTGTTTGAGAAATCACCTTCATTGTTTCACGGATGGTTGATCTTTGGAGAATCTCAAGTTTGCGTAGAAGTTTCTGCTGAACTGTGCTTTGAAATTGAAAAACCTTAGTTTTTATATGAATCCAGAAAGTAGACATACTTTCAATAATGAGCTTTGCCTTTATTTAGAGGGTGTCAATTGAACTTAATAAGTTACATATTTACTTGAACAATCACTATTGATATTTGAGTTAGGTGCTCAAAAATTCAAGTATATGTTCTGGTCTGATGAAATCATACGTTATGTTCAAAAATCATTTGGTATGGTTTCGGAAGTAATTGTCAAGGCCGAAACTCATCCTTTCAAATTTTTAGTTATTTGAAAACGGTATAAAACATCGAGCTATCCAGCCTTACTATCATACATCACCAACACATCTAGCAAGGAATAGTTTGGATTGATCCAAAGTTTAACCAACCGTGAAACAACAATGAAGGTATGTTTTGTGCACGCTTATTTTTGAAGTCAATAATAAATGATCTTCTTCCGATAGGTCTTCATCGCTCTGTTCATTGCCACCCTGGCCGTTGCCGCTCAGGCAGGATATGTTCCAAGCAGCTGGCCAGTCAGCACCTACGGACTCAACTCGTGGAACGGTCTGAATGCCTGGAATGGCCTCAACTCCTGGGACGGTCTGAGCTCGTGGAACAACTGGAACGATCACGGAATCTCTGCCTACCCGTACGGATACAACAAGTGGTCCTCGGCGGCTTGGCCAGCGGCTTCCCTGTACAACGGATACAACGGCTACAACGGATGGTACGGAGCCACCGGTAAGACCGTTGTCCAGGCCAACGTTGCCAAGGTTAACCCGTGGGGACTTCCGCTGACCTCGTACGGCTACGGATACAACAACTACCTGGGAGCTGTTCCAGCGGCCAAGTACGTCGCCGCCAACCCCGGATCGATCCATGTTGCTCCGCTGGTTGGACACGCCGTCAACCAGAAGCTGATCGTTGCTGGACATGGATATTAATTTTGAATAAAGATTGACTGTGAACATTTAAATTTATTACTCTTTTATGTAAGGTCAAACAAAAGACAATGCCCCTTACAGAGCATTTACACTGAAGAGCATTCCAACTTTCTCCAGCAAAAATACAATTTTGAAGTTCAGCACAAACAAACCATACCGGCTCGTGCCGTAATGATCGACATTGATCTTGACGCTTTAATAAAGTCTTGCGCGCGTCGCTCTCTATCCACAGCTTCGAATCTCTGCCCCTCCTCTTAGTACAGCTATAAAACAAGCTTACCTGACTTCCCCACCACTTCCTCAAACTTAGTCCCTGCTTTTCAAGTAAATAAGACACCACCAGAGCGCGCGCCCTCGTACGTACTGCTCACGACTTTGTCCACACGACCAACCAACGCCGCTGTTGACGCGTGCCTCCCTCAATCTCTGCAGCTGAACAAGCTACGAACCCGGCAGTTCGTGACCGTGCTCGATACACTTGTAGCGAGCAGAGATGATTAATTACCATAACGAGATAGTTTAGCAAAAAAGCCGGCATGATCATTGAAAAATTGGGCAAAATGGTCAAAAATTAGTGCCACCGGTTGACAAATTCTGTCCCATAAAAAGGTGTCTTATACGAGCAAGAAACTTGCCAGATTAGCAATTGCCACCCGTCGTAGCAGTGTATTGTGTGTAATTAAGCTAAATAGACAGCTTAAATTGCAATCAAACACATTAGGAAGGTAGCGGTACCTATGTATCAAACCGGCTTGGGCGTTCTAGAGCCTGTACGGGCGAACAAATGACCATTATTAGAGCGATTTCAGTAGAAATAGAGCGATATTTTCAGAACTCGTTGCATTCAACCACCCTAGCACCACTGATTGATCGTAGCATATCACGTTCATTACTTTAAAGCCGACAATACTAAAATAGCTCACTTGATTTGGGTTGCAAGTTCTCAAATAAAGCAAGCAAGTAAATATCCCACATCCAAATTAAGGTCTATTTCAAAACAGCTATCGACACATCGGCCAGCACAGATTGGGTACTGCGCGCAGTGTTGGCAACAAAAACGGGACCAAAGATTGGTCAACAATGTGCTGCTGCTGCTGGTACAAATTTCCTTGTATTGCGCCATGGCCACCATGTACCAACTGTTTACGTTTTAAATAAAACGACAGGTCTGAGATAAGCTGTTTGGGTCAATATCTTGGGCAATGGTATGGGAGGGCTTTCTTTCTCACGTGTGGGTGGATTGCACGAAATGTGTTTTTGCTAAATCAGGTTTTATTCCATACGGCCGCGACGAAAAATTTTAAACAACAATCAGCTTCTGGTTGACGGCGTGTCCGACCAGAGGAGCAACATGAACCGACCCGGGGTTGGCGGCGACGTACTTGGCCGCTGGAACCGCTCCCAGGTAGTTGTTGTATCCGTAGCCGTACGAGTTCAGCGGAAGACCCCACGGATTGACCTTGGCAACGTTGGCCTGGAAAACGGTGTTACCGGTGGCTCCGTACCATCCGTTGTAGCCGTTGTAACCATTGTAAAGAGAAGCCGCTGGCCAAGCCGCCGAGGACCACTTGTTGTATCCGTACGGGTAGGCAGAGATTCCGTGATCGTTCCAGTTGTTCCACGAGCTCAGATCGTCCCAGGAGTTAAGGCCATTCCAGGCATTCAGACCGTTCCACGAGTTGAGTCCGTATGTGCTGACTGGCCAGCTGCTCGGGACGTATCCGGCTTGAGCGGCAACGGTCAGGGTAGCGACGAACAGGGCGATGAAGACCTAAGGAAGTACATATTTTTTGAAATGTGGCTTGTTCTTCAATTTGTCACTATATTACCTTCATGTTTTACGGTTGGCTGATCTTTGGAGGATCCTTTGTAGTTGATTGAACTAGTTACTGCTGAACTGTGCCAGAAACATTTGAAGCCTTCGTTTATATATGTTTCATAGACTTGTGCAACTAAAACTATCACTTACCAACTCAAAATTTGAGAAAGGTGGTTAAACTTTTATCAATTTGTTTGAAGGATTGCACTTTAAAGAATACAAGGTTAAAAAGCAAAAAAAAAACATTTTTTTAACTCTTCATAGAATTGTATGTTTAAAAATGAGTGTGTGTTTTCAAAAATTTCCAAACTAACTGAAACATATTTGACGAACAAGATTTTCTTGTCATACAATAAGCTCTACATTTTTGTTTGTATGTACACTATAACAAATCATGGTGTAAAAAGGAAGTAAAAAATATCAAAGTAGATTTTTTTTTAAAAACCTTGGTTTTTGTTTTTTTTTAAATGAGAGTTTATTTTTTTTAACAATCCTGATTATACCCTACAAAAAAATGAAACCGATTAGAAAATGCCTTATCAATACAGATTTTCGGATATCTTTAAATAAATTGTACGCGGAGAAAAAAGATTTCCCAAAATCGTGAACAAGCGTTCATGAAAATAGGAACCAGGAACAAAGTGTTCAAATGCCATGGTACGTTTTTCAAAATCGCACCATGGGATTTGAATACTTTGTTCGTGGTTCCCAATTTCATGAACGTTTGTTCACGATTTTGGGAAGTTTATTTTCTCCGTGTACTAATTTGCTTGTAATGTACAATGTAAAGTTTGATTTATTTTTAAATAAAGCCAAATCAAATGTTTTGCAAAAAAATTATGTTCATATCGTAAATAGATAAAAAATTGGAAAAAATATAACTACAACAATAACGTTATGTCACAACAAATTTTTGATGTGAGTAAATAACATGATTTGATTAAATTGGTAAGGAAGTAATTGTCAAGGATCAACTGTCTTTCTAAAATTTGAACGAGTTTAAAATGATATAAAAATTCGTCTGAGTAAGTCAAAAGACATAGTTCACCAACAGCTCTAGCAAGGATTAGTTTGGAATCGATCCAAAGTGTAACCAACCGTGAAACAACAATGAAGGTAAGAATGTTAGACGCTTTATTTAAAGTCAGTACATCATGCTCTTCTTCCGGTAGGTCTTCATCGCCCTGTTTGTCGCCACCCTGGCCGTTGCCGCCCAGGCAGGATACGTCCAAAGCAGCTGGCCTGCTAGCACCTACGGTCTCAACTGGTGGAACGGTCTAAATGCCTGGAATGGCCTCAACTCCTGGGACGGTCTGAGCTCGTGGAACAACTGGAACGATCATGGAATCTCTGCCTACCCGTACGGATACAACAAGTGGTCCTCGGCGGCTTGGCCAGCGGCTTCGCTGTACAACGGCTACAATGGATGGTACGGAGCCACCGGTAAGACCGTTGTCCAGGCCAACGTTGCCAAGGTCAACCCGTGGGGACTTCCGCTGACCTCGTACGGCTACGGATACAACAACTACCTGGGAGCGGTTCCAGCGGCCAAGTACGTCGCCGCCAACCCCGGATCGGTCCATGTTGCTCCACTGGTCGGACACGCCGTCAACCAGAAGCTGATCGTTGCTGGACATGGATATTAATTTGAAATAAAATTGTGAATACTGCAATTCCTTTAATTATCTTAAAAAATCTTCAGCCTCTTGAGAAATCTTCAATTAAAGCCATTCGAAACGATTTTCATGCAATTCATTTTTTGATTGAAGGAAGTAAACACTGCTCGCATGTGTTGCCACATGCCATCACAAAAAAAAAACTCAACAATCTCAATTTCGAAACTGGAGACCGTACACGACATGGTTTCGCCACAGTCCGCTTGACCCTTACCACATCACCTTCCCCAAGCCCCGTCCACATCTCCAACCTGGTTAAGTAACCGAGCTCAAACTGCTGAATTATTAAATTCTAATTCAATAAATATGGAACCGTGGAGCGTGGTTCCTCGGCGCACCCTCACCGGCCTGAGCCAACCAGAGTGTGGCGAGTTATTTCTGGTGTTCCTTGTCCACAATACTGAGCGTACGTGTGTGTGTGTGTATGTGAGATATACGACACCCGCAACACTTGATCTCGGAGCAGCGTGTCCGCGTCATGGCATACCTACGTCACAGCAAACCAACGACAACAATCCAGTGGTGGCGTGGCGAAGTGGCGTAGTGTTCAATTATTTAGATCAGCTTCCTACCTGTGGGCAACCTGTAAAAGGTAAAGTGTAGCAAAGAAAACGATTGCGTTCATTTGTTCAGTTGTCAGCGTGGTGGACAGGTCGGGTTGGGTTGGAGCTGAGATTTTTAGTTCAGATCAATGAGTTTTATTTATATTTTCTTAAAGACTTTTAAATATTGAAGTTATTTTTAACTATTTTTTTTGTTCGCTTCTTATTTTTTAATGTATTTCAAGAATCATTTGAGCAAACTATGAGTTTGATTTTTGCATTTTCTCTCTTTTTATAATGTTTAAATATTCTGCTAACCGAACTTTTGTTAATTTATCAATCCTGTCTTATTTTCCTATTTTTTGTATTGTTTTAGCAAGGATTTTATTTAAACTCTTTAGAAAAATCCACTTTTTGATGCTGTTTTTACATATCAATATATTTTAAACTGAAGTAAAGCTTATATTTCAACTTATCGTCAAATGATTTTTAGTTTTTTTTATTTTGTACGACAAATAATCATGTTTTTCTATTATTATTTTTAAATTAACTCTTGCTTCTACATGATTTGATTTTTGAAACTTTTAACTTTTAGAGATCATTAAGGCCGTTTTTTTTGTTTTTGTCTGTCGTGTATGTTTGAGTGGAGTAATAGAGCAAAATGAAAAAAAAATATTTTTTTAAAACACTTTAATTTTTTTTAGGAAAATACGGATTTAAATTCATTTAGCCTATTTACAGTTGTTTTGCAGTTCATAATTTCCCTATAATTCAAAATATGTTATCTGTAAAATTCTGATTGAATGTAAATTCTCTCTTTTTTAAACATTTTTGAAAGAAGTTATAAAACCGAAAAATAAATCGGAACGTAAAATATTTTTTTATTGATCTTAATTCCGTTTGATCCTGTTTTAGCATCTTTAAATGTGTTTTAGCCCTTTCAGGCTATAATTATCAAAAACATATTTTTTTGGTTAGGCCGTTGCAAATATTTTGCAAAGTTTATGTCGCCCCCCCCCTTCAAAATTGGTCCGAAAAATCAGGGGGCAAAAAAAAAAATTCCAAAAAACTTCAAAATTTCCATGAAAATTTAAGTCTAACCAACTGAAAACAATCTAAAATGCATTTTTTTGCATTGATAATCATATTTAGCATGTTTGGGCTTGTTTAAAAATGGTTTGAATTTTTATGAAATTCCAATGTACAGCACAGCAAAAAAAAAAAAAAATCGCAAAAAAATAAAATTTTCCTCAATACTTAGAAATTTTGGAAACTAATGATGGCAAAACAACTGGACAGGTATATAAAGCATTTTAAAACACTTTTTTCATTGGAATGTTGAAGCCATGGTACGTAACTTCAATTTTTATACTTTTTTATTTTTTTGCCCCCCCCCCCTCCCTCGACTTTGGTCAGAGTCGAGGGACATATACTTAAAAAAATATTTGCAACGGCCTTATTGATGGGAAAATCCTTCTATGACCATTCGAAAATTATAGGCTAGTTTAGGAAATTTTGATATTTGGGTCATATATGACCCATCAGGCCTGAAAGGGTTGAAGAAGTTCAGCATTTATTTACCTTTGTGATGGTCAACTTAGGCCGTGGTAAATATTTTTCAAAGTAGTGGGCATAACTTTTTTTAAAGACTTAAAATTGTTATTGGAAACAGAAGTCTTATCAGCTGAAAACATTTTAAAATGCATTTTCTGCGTTAAAAATCTTATTTAGCATGTTTGGGCTCGTTAATAGTAGTTTATGCAACAAGTTGCAAAAAGAGGATTTTTTCAGCACGAGTCGTACATTTATCCAACGAGGTTCATCGAGTTGGATAAATACGAAGAGTGCTGAAAAAATCAAGTTTTGCAACGAGTTCCATACAACATTTTTTGCAATTCCGAAAAACACCCATTGAGTGAAATTTTATGTCAAATTGTCATGTATTTTGTCAATAAATCGTTTGAATCAAAAAAATGTTGAAAAGTGTTACTTTTCGAAACAAGTGCTGAAAAGTTCAACTTTTCAGCACCCATTTCAGTGCTGAAAAGTAGAACTTTTCAGCATTTATTTTGAAAAGTGTTGCTATTCGATTCTGTTATTTTTGGTACAGAAAAGTAGGCTATTTCGTCGTTCAAGAATGACAGGAAAACTAAGTAGTTTCACGACGGAATTGCAAAATAGTAGTTTATGCAACAAGTTGCAAAAAGAGGATTTTTTCAGCACGAGTCGTACATTTATCCAACGAGGTTCACCGAGTTGGATAAATACGAAGAGTGCTGAAAAATCAAGTTTTGCAACGAGTTCCATACAACATTTTTTGCAATTCCGAAAAACACCCATTGAGTGAAATTTTAAGTCAAATTTTCATGTATTTTGTCAATTCAAATCAATTAAATCAAATTTAAATCAAAAAAAAATGTTGAAAATTGTTACTTTTCGAAACAAGTGCTGAAAAGTTGAACTTTTCAGCACCCATTTCAGTGCTGAAAAATAGAACTTTTCAGCATTTATTTTGAAAAGTGTTGCTATTCGATTCTGTTATTTTTGGTACAGAAAAGTAGGCTATTTCGTCGTTCAAGAATGACAGGAAAAGTAAGTAGTTTCACGACGGAATTGCAAAAAAAATATTTTGAATTTTTATGTTTTTTTCCTACAAAAAAAAATTGCAATACAACTGGAAAAGTTTCTAATGCATTTTTAAACAATGTTTTCATTGAAATGTGAAAACTGAGGCTTGTAATTTCAATTTCTTATTTTTTTATATTATGACATTCTTTTCCATTTTTTAAACATGAGAGAACTCCGCGAAAATCAACGGAACCAGTGAACTCTTACGAAATCCGTGAAAAACAATACGCCTGTTAACCTTGCACAGTCAAAATTTCAAAGAAAATTGCAATCTCCCAGGAGATGTATGAAGATTGAAGACGTAACATTTAATGTTTTATTGAAAAAATTAATAAAGCCTAGCAATAGTTTACAAACCTGTTATTTTTCTGATCAAAAATGCTTGATACATTTAAAATCATTAATATTTTAAACCAAAATTTTTAATTAAAATCTATTTTTTCCATTTTTTTAAATTAGTGATGAAGTGATATATCTTTTGAACAGGTCAAATCCATCATGCTAGGTTAAAAACAATTGAATTTAATATTTATTCCCATACAATTACAACTAAAAACAGGTCCAACATGGCCTTTACTGCGCTACATTAACACCTTGGGCACCATTCTGGTTCACCCCACGTCCGGGCAACGCCAGAGTCGTCAGCACGGTTCCGGGCTGCTGAGGAACCGCTGCCGCTGCGTTGTTGCTAGCCGCCGACACGTACTTGCCGAATGCGGATCCGTACGCGGCCACCTGGTTTCCGCTGGCATGCTGAGGAGCGCTCACAGGTTTCGGTGCTCCGTTGACTCCCTGGACGGGACCAGCCAGAGCAACGGCTGGCTTAGCGGGTTGGGCTGGGTGTTGAAGCTGGAAGCTGCTGTAGGATACCGACGGTGCAGGCGAGTGGGGTCGGACTTGTGGCTGTTGCTGGGGTTGAACGGTGAGCTGTTGTTGCCGGGCAAAGGGCGGAATGGGTCCGGGGAGTTGAGGAACCTGTCCTGGGAATGGCACATTTTGGGGGAGTTGAGAAAGCTGGTCCGGGAATGGCACTTGTTGGGGGAGTTGAGGAATCTGTCCTGGATACAGCTGTGGTAGCTGAGGGTACGCTCCGGGGTAGGCGTACGGATTTGGCATGGCGACTTGGTAGGCCAGAGGGTTGAAGTTGTTGTAGGCGGGATGCAGGAATGGAGCTTGCGGGTAGAAGCCTGGATTGTAGGGGTTGATGTACGGATTGTACCCGTAGTACCCGTCCAAGGGCGCGTTGAACGGAGTCAATGGCTGGACCGGTGGTGGCAGGCTGTACTCTGTCGGAACTTGTCCCGGTGGAAGAATCTGGTTCTGTTGCATCACTGGCACGACGGCTTGTGCATTGACTGCAGCCACAAGGGCCACAATGGTTACAAAAATCTGTGAAGAAACAAAACGTTAAGTTGAAACTTCTAATCAAACAAATTGATCTTCACCCAATACCTTCATCACTCCGATAGCTCTCCAAACTGATCCGCAAGAAGTTCAAACAAACTTTGATAGATTTCCCCCGGCGAGCAACAACTTTTATAGACATTAAATCAAATAATTGACCCACGACGACGGCGGATCGTCCTCCAACCCATATTCCGTCTCCGTTTGGCAAAGAGGTGTCTCATCTTCATTCAATCGACACGGTGCGGCCAGAGGCCAAGGTCGAATCCGATTCGACTTTCGGCTACAATACAATTATTTCACGGAGGTTTGTTTTCATTTGCGGTTGCCGACATGCCTGGGACTCAGTCATGCTTGACCGGGGCTTCCGTTGGTAGATACCAGACGCCCAAAATTGGCCGTGGCAAATCGGGCTTTGGGGGATTCATTAGTGGGGCTTCCGATCTGCTGGGGGAGGTGTTCTGAAAAACTACAAAGTTTCGATAATTGTTTCATCAGTTTCGATTGATTTCGACTCGGCGTGAATCGGAATAAAGGGAAAATTACGATTGTTTGGGTGCAATGAGTTCGGATCATACTTGAGACAAATCGAAGGGTGAGAACAATCGTGAAGAGATATTCGAGAGAACGTGTTGCATTCGCAATAGTAATGGAGAACACACTATTTTCCGCTTGTTTTGGCAAAACAAATTTTATGATCGAGTTACACGCATTAAAATGTAACAATTAGTTGCGATCAATACAAAATCATTGTAAATTTGAAAAAATAATATTAATTCTAGAATTTTTTGAAAATATTCATATTAAAAATAATAGAAGAATATAAAAATAAACAAACAAACAGATTCAAGATAAAAAGAAACAAAAGTTTAGAAGCACACACAGCCGTAATAAAAGCTATTTGACTCAAATTCGAGATTTGACCAAACAAAAATTGAAATTTTCTATTTCATTGGTGTGGTTAATGACAGATGAGTAAACGTATAAAGACTTGTTGTTATAGGAGTCAAAAAATAATTTATCCGCAAAACTGTCGACTAAAGGAGGTATTAGACCATGGCAAACAAACAAACAAACTTGTTTGAGGAAAACTCACAAACAAGGCAAAATGTATGCAAAGCAGACATACTGTCAAAATATGTGAGTTTGTTTGTTTGTTTGCTGTAGTCTAATACCTCCTTAAATCGGACATAAATCAGTCATCTACTTAAGGTTATTCAGGTTGAATTTGATTGCTTTGAACAGATTCCTACTTGAATTGATAAAAAAATTATTTTATCAGTACACAAAAACACTCAGAATCACAGAGTTTTTGATTCTGGTGGTAGCTCTAGGAGGTATAATAGAGAAGTTCATCTTCCAAGTGTTTTTTTTTATTTTATCAGTGAAAGTAAGGTCAAAAACTTATCATCAGTGAATAATGCAAAATTTAAATTGTTTCCATCTCATTAAGGATAAGAAGTCATGGTATCCCCACAAAAAGAAAACAAGAAACGGAGATCTGGTAACCTTGTTTATATGGCACCTAATTGAAATTTACCCATTCAAAGCCAGATTTTCATTTTGATTTATCAGGTAATCTTTCTAATTAACTTTGAACTTTGAAATATTGGTAACTCAATCATGCGGTATGGCTACTTCTGCTGGATAAAAAAAGCATGTTAAAAAAAGTTGATTCAAATTATTCAAAACATTCGGAAAAACATAGTTGAGAAAGAATGTTAACCAAATAAATTCACTCCAATCAAATTAAACCTATTGGTCATAATTGCCTATTAGTACGGTCCAAATAATCCACTCAAACTTCCACCTGAACCAAGTTCCAACCTCATCAATTTGTTTTGTTCAGGTATTTACGACCACTTTTATGACCCCTTAAAGCCCCATTCTAATCACTCAACACAGCCTGCAGCAGCAGTAGCATATAAAATTGAAAGGTGTGGCCCCAACATAGCTCACTCCATCAGTCAGCATTGGATGTGGTTGGCACGAGCCCTCCCAACCAAACCGGACCCTTCCGGACCTCCCCCATTCGTGCTGGGTCTGTAATTATCGCTGAACTTGATTGATCAGTTACGGTCGCCGGCTGATGGGATCGTAAGGTGGTAGATCTTAATCGTCCACTATTTCGCAGTCGCTGCCACACCGTAGATCCAAGATCATCGCAAAAAGGGCCAACAGATCGTAAACCTCGGCAATCTCGGCAGAAGGATCTATCTAAATTGCGTGACATATTAGGTTTGCGAAAGAGCTGAATTATGACCATAAATTGAGTGTCAATGGTTCTAACCGACGGAGTTCAGCAGCACTTCGAGCACATCGCGTATGGGGAAGTTTAAGTCGCACATTGCTCGACTTGCTGGGTCTCAAGTTGGGAGGGGAACCGCGGAACAGGTTGACCTTGATTTAGTTACTACACCTTCCTTCTTTGCGCCAGTTGTCCAGAACCTTCCTTTGGCTAAATCACGATAGATCCGGCTCGATCAAGCGAGGTCCGAAGAGGTGTAGGACCCAGGAGCGAGACGTATGTAAATAAGCATAAAAATTTAGACCACGAGTACGCGCGTTCGCTTGGAGGTTCTGCGGAATCCTGCTAGGTTGAGTTCTGAACGCTATAGCGTAAGTTCTGCAGCTTCTCTTTGTTAAGGTTTCGCTGCGCGAACCAGGCAGTACGGAGCTGCTATCAGATCGAATTCTTGGCAAAGACGAGGAAAACAAGTTTTGCTGTTCTGGTTCGGTTCTGGTACGCGGTGGAATGAAGAGATGTGGTAGCAAGCAAATCGAACCGCGAACATGCACCAGATGATCGATGCAAATCTGAAGTGATTTTTTTTAAAGGTTTGTTTGTCTCATTTTTGTTTTCTTTTAGCATGAAACATGTTAAAGTTAAAAAATTTCAACCAAACAAAAATACCTGTTCAATTTAACACTTCACTAACAACTTCACTCAACCATCAAATCTTACTAACCCGTCGCAGATTCGTTGCAAGTCAAAGGTAACGTTACGCTGACTTCGCCCGAAAACTGATTCACAACTCACCAGCCGTTTTACACAATCTGACAAATGGGCTGATGCAGCTGGTGCCATAGCGAGTATCAAAAGTGTGTTGCATTTTTCATTTTTATTTGAGATGTTCAGGTTGGAAAAAAATGCAAACCACTTATGTTCACTTTTCGTAGCGATAACTTTCCTTGTAACTCTCTCTTTTAAAAAAAATATTGTCAGATTTTTTTTTCGAGGCTGCACAATTTTTTCGGTATGCCTCCTGTTTTTGTATTATTTTTTTTTAAATCTTTTTATCGCTTCTTTATATTTTTATTTATTTATTTATGATCTTAACTTTTTGGGGAGATTCTGTTTTTAACCTGAAAGATTCATTTAACTTTTGCATTTAAAGCTGCCAAAATTTTAACATAGCCTTACTTTGAAGTTTTATTTATAGGACCATCAAATACTTTCAGGTTTTATCCCTCGGCCTTGGTCGAGGTCGAGAACCACAAATCAAAATTAGAATAGATTTTAAATTTCCAAATTTTCAAGCATAAAAAATCACAAATTAAAGGTTTAGATTTTGTTGGATCCACAACTTTAAAATAGCCTTCAAATGTCGATTGTAAAAGCAGGGCTGTGGAGTCGGAGTCGGAGTCGGAGCCGGAGTCGGTGGAGTCGGGTCTTTTTGGGGACCTGGAGTCGGAGTCGTAGTCGGAGTCGGAGTCGTCAAAACTCGAACAGCTGGAGTCGGAGCCGGAGTCGGAGTCGGCTAAATTTTATGAGCTGGAGTCGGAGTCGGAGTCGGAGCCGAAAATTTCTGATAACCCGGAGTCGGAGTCGGAGTTATTTATAATTATTATAATTCAACAACAATTATGTTTTTTATTGTTCACAAAACTTCTTATTTTTTAATTGTTTTTTTAAGTCGCATGCATTGCGTCGCCATTTTTTTAATAGATTTATCAGATGAGCAATTCTCTACGAAATCTACCAATGTCAACCTTTTTTATTTTTTGTTTTTTTTTTTTTTTTGCTATATTTGGCTCAAACTTTATGGGGGCCTTCCCTATCACCAAAGAAGCCATTTTGTGTCATTGATTCACTAATACTAATCTCCATACAATTTTGGCAGGTGTTCATATAAAAATGGTGCGTAAATATTCGAAAACCTGTCACTTTTCAAGGAATTTTTTGATTGATTTGGTGTCTTCGGCAAAGTTGTATGTATTGATGAGAACTATTAATAAAATAGGTACACGGAAAATAATTTGGGGATTTTTAATTAACTTTTTTTTTACTAAAATTCAATTTCCAAAAATCGGTATTTTGAAATTTTTGAGTTTTTTTTTGTATGGGGACAAAACCTCACATCTTTTAAGCCGTTCTGAAGTAGGGTAGGGTAGTCATCAATGAGACACTTTTGGTTTTCAACTTTCAACGATTTTTGTATTTTTTTCATCAGCATGTTTTAATGCGCTTTTTGTTGCATTTTCTTTCTTTTAATGTGTTCTAACATTGATCAAAATATGAGATCGATCCGACCTCTACAGCCAGAGCTATCCAACTGTCTCATTGTAGACGCACTTGGCAGGAACAATGAGACAGGTGGGGAACAATGAGACACTCTACGAAAATCAATACTTTTCTAGTAAAACATCATGTTTTTGTATTGTTCCATTGCAGGTGACTTACCTTGAACATTTTAAAGCAATTTTGCCAACTTGAAACTTTAATTAACAAAAGTTATACTAAAAAGTAAATAAATTTAGTAAAATCCATTTATTTATACCAAATAACTTTATATTTTTGGCTAAATGAAGTCAAAATTCAATAAATATGCCAAAAATCACTTCCAATTCATATTTTGAAAGATTTCCCTAGATTTTGAAAAGTTTAATGAAGAAAAATCAAAGTGTCTCATTGTTGCCCATGGGCTGAAAAGAGTGGGGAACAATGAGACAGCCCTGGATTCTGGGTATATTCTTAATTTTGGTCAAATCTAATGAAAGGCAATTGTAGCCCAACTCATGCCCTATGAAATGACGAAAGAAATTTGGAGAAATATTAGTTTTTGTGTTATTGGCAGCCTATGAGCGAAAATGTAATTTTCAATCATAATTTACTTTTACACCCCAAAATCAAACATTTATGAATAACTTTGCAAGGGAGCGTCCACAACCAAAGCCACTATTATGGCAGAAGTGTATCCAGTAGACACACCTTTCCTCAAATTATGAGCCTGATTGGTTGAAACTACGACTTGTTAGAGCCATTTTATCATTGTTCCCCGTGTCTCATTGATGACTACTCTACCCTATGTACCAAAATTTTGCCGACGAGTTATGATTTTTTTTAACAGTGATTTATGTAAAAAAATATATCTTGTACATTTTCTGACCATTTTTTTATGTAAAATCGAATCGAAAAGTACTTCACACATTTTTTGATTAAGTATTCCGTTTTAAAAATATATCCATTCAAAGTTAAATTTTGTCCGAAAAAATCCGGTTTTTTGATTTTTATTTAAATAGTGTCCATGATTGTCCATTTCTAAAAATATTGAATGTTTGGCCCTTTTGAAATGTTATTATTCATTTAAAAAAATTAAAATATTTGTTTCCGAAAAGATCGGAAAATTTCACGAATGTTTCATTTTTCAATATTGAAAATCGGACAATTAATTGCTGATATATCGACATTAGAAAATGGAGAGTTGATTGGGATAGACTAAAAAAAAAGAATTTTCCTGTTCCTTTTTCTTTTATCCGTTAAATCTCAGCAACTAGTGGTCCAATCTTCTTAGTAGGAAATTTTTTGAACTTTTCGAAAACAGTATTTTAGAAATGGACAATCAAGGACACTGTTTAAAAAAAATAAAAAAAAACGGTTTTTTTCGGAAAAAATTAAATTTGAAGGGCTATATTATTAAAAGGGTGCACTTTATAAAAAAATGTGTAAAGTACTTTTCGATTGCAAATTCGATTTTACATAAAAATGAGGTCAAAAAATTTACAAAAATCACTATTTAAAAAAAAAAAATCGTCGGCAAAATTTTATTTCATACTTCTGAATTCCAGAGTTTTTTTTTTGAAAAGGTCCTATAAACTATTGTCTTTCAAATGTTTATAGAACCAACTAAAAAAAAACTCAAGAATTGTTCTTCTGAAAATGCCTTCAGTACTGGAGATATTTTTGATTTCTGTTTCAATAACGTTTAAAACTTGTTACCTGCAAACTTTTTTTTAAGTTTTGTGATTCGAACTTTTTTTTTTCTTTAGAAAAACAGGACATTTAGAGTGCATTTAAGTAATTCTCTGTATCAATGTTTTCAAAATAAGAGTTAACTAACTTTTGAAACATTTAAAAATATGTGGAGTCGGAATCGGAGTCGGAGCAAACTATTTGTTGAAAGCTGGAGTCGGAGTCGGCTAGAGTTTGTGGGCCGGAGTTGGAGTTGGAGTCGGAGTCGGCTAATCTCAGAAAGCCGGAGTCGGAGTCGTTTGAAACATGACCCGACTCCACAGCCCTGTGTAAACGTTTTAACAATGAAAATTTTGTGTCGTCAGGAATGGACTAACATTCCCTCCTTTGTTAACGTGACACTTCTGGAGATTTCCTTACAAAATTTAATTGAAGGATTTTTAAATTTTATATTGTAAAAAAAAACTTATACAGCTTTATAATTTTCATTCCTACGAAGATGTTGACATTTTTGGAATACTGAATTGCGTCTCATCAATGAGCACCCCTAGATCAAAATTTCCAAAAACCTGTCACACGCTGCTCATCAACCAAGTTGCTGCAGCTTAAATTTCGTAGCACGTGCTTTTCCGAATTAAGATGCGCACATTATTTTTTCCATTTTTCGGAGGTCTCTTTGCTGCACCACTGCACTGCAGCAGCACACGTCTGCCCTCTCTCTTTATTGGGAGGTGCAAATATGAATTTTCAGTAAGTGGAAAAATTAGACATGATCAACCCCCCGATGGTGTTGAATTTGGCGGAAAATTGCCACCTCGTGTGCGCGCCTCGTCGTCGTCGTCCTTCAACGGTTGGGTACCTTTCGTGGATGGGGTTTTGGAGATTTTCGAGAGATGGAGAAAACTCACCCTGGCAGAGGTCATCCGATGGGCGTTTTACGATTTTCTGGCCGGCTCTTATCAGTAGGAAACGGTATAAAAGTTAGTATCTGGGGCCATCATCAATTATAGCTTGTTCGGTTGTTCAGCTGTTCAGTAAGAAGTGCGGTGTTTGCAGGTTTTTGTAGTGCAGTGTACAAGATGAAGGTGGATTTTAGGGGGGTTTGCTCTTGTAGTGTGATTCTTTACTAATTAAAGTGTTCTTGCAGATGTTTGTGGCGTTCTTGGCTTGTGTGGCAGTTGCTGCAGCCGACGTGAGTCTTATACATCCGGCAGGACACCTGGAACCACCGGTAGAACATCTCACTTCTAAGGAATTCAACGCTCCCTGGCCCGAGAAGAACTCCTGGGAACCGTTGGCTGATCCTCACCAACCGATTAGCGTGATTACGAACAACAACAACAACAACAACAACGTTGCTCATGATGGCTACCATTACGATAACAACAACAACCAAAATTTGAACCAGAACTTCAACAACAATTACAATAATGATTACAACAACAATTACAACAACGATTACACCCACAACAACAACTATAACAACTACAACAACAACAACCAAAACTACAACCAGGTGGCCACCTACACCAACCACCACCAAAGCCACCAAGGTCAAATCACCAAAACCAACCACGGCCAGGTGTCCTTCGAAGTGACCCACCCCTACTGGGCCACCTCCTTCGCCAAGATCAACCGTTTCGACACCTGGCCAGCGGCCCCCGCTCCGTTCGTGGCCGCCGCCCCGCTCCCTCTGGTGGCCACTGCCCCCACCGCCTTTGTGGCCACCTCGGCGCCCATCATCGCCACCAACGCCGCTCCCTTTGTGAAGCCCGCGGTCGTGTACAACGATCAGGTGGCCAAGTGGAACAACCCGTGGGCCCACCAGCACCATGGCTGGAACGGACCGGTGGCCAAGTACGTGGCCATCACGCCTGGATCGGTGCACATTGCCCCGCTGCCCGGACATACCGTCTCGCAGAAGATTCTGAACCTGGCGCCGGCGGCGAGCTGGTAGAATAGTTGCTGCGGGAAGAGACGCATGGTATGTTGAATAGTTCGTAATAAAATGGAAGGTTGTTAAATGAAAAGAAGGTGTTGTTTTATTGCAATTCTGAATAATACAGCACAAACCCTGAAGGCGTTTCAATCGACAGAATAAAATATTAGCCCAATTCTAGCTAATAATAAATACTGGTTATGGAATCATTTAAAATATAAACCTTCTAAGGAATAATTGTAAGAAACCAAGCGCTTCCATTAAATTTTCTATTCTTAGAATGAGTCAATGTAGGCACATGTTTTCTTGGAATGATTTCACTGCAAAATATTTTTAATCGAAATTTTAAGTGTTATTTTTAGCCGGAAATGAACTAATATTAAAGTGAGACGACGTAAAACTATTATAATTGGAAAATTCCAAATTTCAATTAGGATGTTTTATGTCGTTTTCTTGTTTTTTTTTGGCATCACAAAGTTATACACAAAAATAAATGTATAAGTTTTTGCAGATGTTTTTTCCGTTATCGATTCCTCTGAAAATGCTGTATTGATAGCGGAAAACTGCAAAAGTGATGAGAACTTGTTTGAAAGCTTAGTGTGTCAAAAATAGTAGAGAAAAAAAGGAGATTTTTTGTTCATTTATTAATATAAATATTATCAATGATGGTTGATTGTTCAGAATTTAAAGAATATATTGGCTAACGTAATTTATTACCGATTAATGACCGATTCTCCGGCTCCTTTCCGAAAAATTCTCAAATGTTTTCCAGTGTTTTGGCTGTAGAGGCACATTAAAAGATAAACATCACGAGTTATCGCGATTTTACGAAAAACAGTTTTGAAAAAGTTGGTCGTCGTTGATCATGGCTGTTCATGGTCACCCGCGGCAAACACGGTTAACGAAACAAAGAAAAACGCAAAAAGTAACTTTTTCAAAACTTTTTTCTCGTAAAATCGCGATAACTCGTGATCAGGGATGGAATAATCGCAAAAAAATCATTTTCGCTAGCGAACTTACTTCACCCGCGAAAGAGAGAGGAGGCAAATCACGCAAAAGAAAATCGCTTCCGAAATTCTCCAAGAAAATCAATCTGCTGATGATTTTTTGTGAATTTCCTTGTCAGCACCACTTTATAATATTTATTTCACTTTGTTTACACACATTGCCCATCTACAAAATGTGACAAGTCATTTTTCGACGTGTGACGTTACACTTGCAAGTGTAGTAGTGAAAAAGATTTTCCGCCGAATAATCAAGATGATGATTTTATTAGATTTCTTTTACCGAACTTTCGTGCGCGAGAGAGCAGAACAATGCTCCCTTCGGATTTTTTCTTTTGATGAACGTCCAAAGATTTTCTTTTGATGATGATTATTCCATCGCTGCTCGTGATGTTTATAAGCAAACCCCATATGTTAACATATCAAATTTTTTGTGATTGTCTGTTTTACAACTTTGTACAACATTGTTACACTTTAAAAAATAACCCTGCCAAGTTAGAAAAAACACGAAATTTGAATATGATTTTTTTTATTCTAATTGAAAAAACGTTACTTAATTCACCTTAAGGTGGTTGGTGCCTTCCTCGCATTCATAAAGTGAATAAACTACACAGCCTCAAAAAAGTGTAGAAATAACATTTATTTTTATCAAAATATCCGGCCTAAAAAAAGTGTATATAAAAACACTAAAGTACTTATAACTTTTGATAGGGTTGTTAGATCCTCAATCTCTTGGGCTCATTGGAAAGGTATTTTGATTACCTATCCAACGATGGGTCGCATGATAGATCCGGACAGCTTTTTTATCAAAATATTTGAGATCCGGCCTCAAAAAAGTGTATAAATAACACTTAAGAGCTCATAACTTTTGATGGGGTTGTCAGATCAATCTTTTGAATGCATTGGAAAGGTCTTTCAAATACCTTTCTAACAATATATAGCATGACAGGTTTTCTGACAAATACCACCCTTTTTACAATCTTCCGAAGTTTAGCTAAAATCATTTTTTTAGCATAACTTTTGAAGTACTTGTCTAAACATCATAATATTACCTAGGGTCGTGTGGGACCCCAAGACGGATCGAATGAGACCAAAACGGTCAGATCGGTTCAGTGAATCCGGAGATAATCGTGTGCATATTTTTCGGTGCACGGACTTACAGGCATACACACGAACAGACATTTGTTCAGAATTTGATTCTGAGTCGATAGGTATACGTGAAGGTGGGTCTACGAGGTCGAATGAAGAAGTTCATTTTTCGACTGATTTTATAGCCTTTCCTGATGTGGTGAGGAAGTCAAAAATTACCCTTCTAGGTTAATGTAGATTCAAAAAGTACATTGAATTTCCCTTAAAATGTCAGGTTTAAATTTTTTTTACAGTTGGGTAACGGAAAATGGCAGAGTTTTTAAAACTTTTTAAGTATTTTTTTTTCGATGAAAAATACGTTTTTCTGGAATTTTGAGTACGTATTTTACAATTTTACATAAAAGTTGACACCAAATTTCTATCTCATCACCGTTTCAGGCTGAAAATTATTGAAAAACACCTCTTTTTCGCATGTCGCCCCTCCGTCACAAGATATCAAAAAACGGCCTCGGATTCGTGTTCAGGGACAAAAGTTACCTCTTAGGACAAAGTTTCACGCAAATCGAAGAGGGGTCGGGGCAATCGCTGTGTGAGTTGGCGGAGAATGGCCCACCATTTAAAATTTATCGGGAACACGGGATATCTATTTTTTGACCGAGCCACGTAGCCTAGTGGTAACGCTCCCGCCTAGTAAGCGGCAGATCGGGGTTCAAATCCCGGCTCGGACCAACACAACTGGTGATCGTTTCTCTTCTGGTTTCGATTGCTTAGTAAAGGGAAGGTAGTGTATCGTCACAAACTGGACCTTATCACAACACCTTAGGGAGGCGACCTATGGAATGTTAACATTAACCTTAACATTAAGTTGAGAATGAAATTGTCACTGAATCCGCTTTGTAAATGCCGGCCCCGATACTCTTCAAGGGTGTTCCCCTCAGGAACTGGGAAAGATTAACTTTTTTTACTTTACGGGATATCTTTATTTTCTTAAAACGCAAGAAAAATGAATCAATTCCAAAAATTATCAGAATTTGCAGAGCGAAGAAATGTTTGAATGGTATAAGTGGTCAGCTCTAGGGCACAGAGTAATCCAGAGAGAACAGTCCGAACTTGATAGCGAAGGTCCGACGAATCAGAGCAACCGTTTTAACAAACCAGATCAGTTGGCAATAACGAAGCCAGTATCTGTCATCGTGGCACGCGTAAAGAATAAGTTGTGATCTAATTCATTAACATCACGCTGTGCGGATAGCGTCCAAGTACCGCCATTCGATAGTTGTTTGGTGATTTTCCAGTGTAATTCCAATTTGCAAGACCCGCGGAGCAGGTGCAAGTCTCGGCTGTGGAAATGAAGGTGTATTTCATGCAAACTAATAAATACTTGAACGATTGAGATAACAAAGGATACTATTTTCCGTTTGTAGGACCTCATTCCAGGAAAGCTGACCCTGAAGTGGTGGGAACGTGAAAGCGTTCTCTATGCGTGAGTAGAATTTCTGAGTATTTTAAATCAAACAACTGATTGGGATCACAGGACAATGAGTTTATTAAGAGTTTCGCAAACTGTAAAAAATTAAGCAACAATCAGCTTCTGGTTGATGGCGTGTCCGACCAGTGGAGCAACATGAACCGAGCCGGGGTTTGCGGCGACGTACTTGGCCGCTGGAACCGCTCCCAGGTAGTTGTTGTATCCGTAGCCGTACGAGGTCAGCGGAAGTCCCCACGGGTTGACCTTGGCAACGTTGGCCTGGACAACGGTCTTACCGGTGGCTCCGTACCATCCGTTGTAGCCGTTGTACAGGGAAGCCGCTGGCCAAGCCGCCGAGGACCACTTGTTGTATCCGTACGGGTAGGCAGAGATTCCCTGGTCGTTCCAGTTGTTCCACGAGCTCAGACCGTCCCAGGAGTTGAGGCCATTCCAGGCGTTCAGGCCATTCCACGAGTTGAGTCCGTAGGTGCTGACTGGCCAACTGCTTTGGACGTATCCTGCTTGGGCGGTAACGGCCAGGGTGGCGACGAACAGGGCGATGAAGACCTAAAGGAAGATGGTAACTCAGTATTAATTTGAAAAATACGCTTCCAAGAGTCTTACCTTCATTGTTGTTTTACGGTTGGTTGATTTTTGGACTAATCAAACAGTTGTGTTGAGAGTTGCTGCTGAACTATACTAAATTTCGTCCTGATTTGAGGTTTTATGCAATTCTGGCTTATTCTAACCCTGATTTGGGTTACTAAATGAATGTGCCACTTTTCCGTCTCATCAAACGAATCAAATCAGGCAAGGTGACAATGCTGTGAAAATGGCACACCTGCCAAAAAGAGAGCGGGAGGGAAAGAAACCACAAACGTGACACAGGCGAAAAACTCCTTGGTGAAAGCCATAATTCACCAGGGTGGAGGGAGGTGCACGCGATTCCTTTACACCGGGATGATGAATGTCTTCAATAAGGTGGGGGTAGCTTCTACTCAGGCAACAATGTTGCTGAATTTGTGACGACTTCATCGAAGGATGAAGTAGAATGGAAAGTGTTGCTTCGAAACGGTTCAATTGGTTTTCTATGAGGAAGTAGTTGTCAAGGATGGGTCGTTTTTTCAAATTTTCGGTATGCTCAGAATGGTATAAAATGTCATATTGGTGAGCCAAATGGCCATAGAACATCAACAGCTCTAGCAAGGAATAGATTGGAGACGATCCAAACTGTAACCAACCGTGAAACAACAATGAAGGTAAGCTTCGTAAACGTATTTTAAGAAGTCAGTGCTGAGTTGTCTTCTTCCGGTAGTTCTTTATCGCCCTGTTCGTCGCCACCCTTGCCGTTGCCGCCCAGGCAGGATACGTCCAAAGCAGCTGGCCAGCTAGCACTTACGGACTCAACTCTTGGAACGGTCTGAATGCCTGGAATGGCCTCAACACCTGGGACGGTCTGAGCTCGTGGAACAACTGGAACGATCATGGAATCTCTGCCTACCCGTACGGATACAACAAGTGGTCCTCGGCGGCTTGGCCAGCGGCTTCTCTGTACAATGGTTACAACGGCTACAACGGATGGTACGGAGCCACCGGTAAGACCGTTGTCCAGGCCAACGTTGCCAAGATCAACCCGTGGGGACTTCCGCTGACCTCGTACGGCTACGGATACAACAACTACCTGGGAGCGGTTCCAGCGGCCAAGTATGTCGCCGCCAACCCCGGATCGGTCCATGTTGCTCCACTGGTCGGACATGCCATCAACCAGAAGCTGATTGTTGCTTGAAATGTTGATACTTGAAAGTAAACACCGTGAAAGCTACATGAATAACTTTTCTGTGAACTCTTCGAAATGCCCTACTTTCAACAGCAGTGACCTTTTCATTCCCCTGTTTGTATATCAATTGGAACCTCCCGTTACCCTTGCATTACTTCAACAACTTGGACAGCTCGGTGCTCCAGAAATGCCGACTGACTCGTTACATTACAAACAATTAGCTACAATTGCTACAATTGAAGTTTTATCAGTGGATCAGTAAATCCCAAACACAACACTCAGTACAACGACCATCCTCTCAGTGCCACTGTAACCCGCTTTTTCGGCACCTCCGGCGCTATTCCGCGCCACATCCGGCCGTACCGGGACACGCAACCCAGCGACGGCTGAGGCCAGCAAATAGTAGTATTCACGGGGAAGTACATCGAACAGCGAGAGAGAGTACATGAACCCCGTTTGCATGCCACCCAATACCGGGGGGGTTGGAGTCAAAGTTTGGTCTACCCTTTCGTGAGGATGCGGCTTTAGTCGTGCTTCGAAACTTGTTACGATAACGTCGTCGAGCCTCCCCCGAGGGGGCATGTGTGTTCACTGCTGGTCGGTCAACGATGCGTCAAGTGCTGCATCCGACGCGTCGCGTCGTTACTGCTTAGTTAATCGGCTGATTAATGGAATGGGTTTTGCTGGTGGTGTTGTGATTGTGATTATAATTTACGCGGTTTTATAGTCGAAACATCGCGAAGTACAAGGATACCTACAAGCGTTCCACGTGAGAAGGCGTCGTGACGGTGTGTGAGATGTGAGACGTTGAAATGAGGAGGATGCAGCGGAGGCAGCAGAGCTTGTTTTAATTAGTAAACGGTGAGTAAGTTGGAAAAATTAATAAAGATTGATGGATGGTGCAACACTTACGGCTGCTCTGCGGCTAATGTTACCGTTTCAGGGTGAAGACTGTGAAGATGGTGAAGAAGACCTACTGGTTTATGGGCTTTTGCAGTGTGTTGATGAGAAAAAGTGAGAATCATAAAAATATTAAACGGTTGAAGGTGGATGTTCACAAAAGTGTTAACTGATCTATTAGTTATAGAAAGTTGTAAGTGTCTTTCAAAAGTAGTCCATTGAGTTTTTGCAATAAAATGATATAAGCTTACATCCTAAAAATTCATTTCAGTAGGATTGCAAGAAAAACTTTATGGAATTCTATACGATTTCTTTAAAATTTTAGTTATTCATTAGTTAATCAATACAGTCTTAAGAGCTGATCATACAAAATAAATAAGCAAATATTTGTAGTTCTGTATATTTTCGGTCGGATTTGAGTAAATTTCGGAATGGTACGTAGTTTTACCATGGAGTTGCAAAATAGTAGTTTTTGCAATTCCGTCGTGAAACTACTTACTTTTCCTGTCATTCTTGAACGACGAAAAAGCCTACTTTTCTGTACCAAAATTAACAGAATCGAATAGCAACACTTTTCAAAATAAATGCTGAAAAGTTCTACTTTTCATCACTGAAATGGGTGCTGAAAAGTTGAACTTTTCAGCACTTGTTTTGAAAAGTAACACTTTTCAACATTTTTTTGATTTAAATGGTTTATTGACAAAATACATGAAAATTTGAATTAAAAATTTCACTCAATGGGTGTTTTTCGGAATTGCAAAAAATGTTGTATGGAACTCGTAGCAAAACTTGATTTTTTCAGCACTCTTCGTATTTATCCAACTCGGTGAACCTCGATGGATAAATGTACGACTCGTGCTGAAAAAATCCTCTTTTTGCAACTTGTTGCATAAACTACTATTATGCAACAAGTTGCAAAAAGAGGATTTTTTCAGCACGAGTCGTACATTTATCCAACGAGGTTCACCCATTTAATTTGAAAAGTGTTGCTATTCGATTCTGTTATTTTTGGTACAGAAAAGTAGGCTATTTCGTCGTTCAAGAATGACAGTAAAAGTAAGTAGTTTCACGACGGAATTGCAAAAAAGTACATTTCAGCATTTGTTTTAATAACAATATCCAGAAGGTTTTTCTTTAGTTTTCCTTCTCTTGCCAAATCCATTGTTAGAATATCCAATTACATCAAAATGAACTATAGTACAAATCATAGTTGAAAGGAACTCCAAAACTCTATTAGGTTATAAGAAATACAAAATTGTAAATTGATTATTTATTAATAAAATAAATTGAATTGAATTTTAATAATAATAAAATTCTATGATGCTGATTTGGGAATTTGATACTTATCTTGCCGGCAAGTAACATTCTAGCGGAGTAACTCGATAAACCTCGTTGAATAAAAGTACAACTCGTGCTGAAAAATCTTCTATTTGCAACAAATTTGTACTCCTATTGCGACTTTTCAAATCCAAATTAAAGATTTCAACAATGTTTATGTCGAATAATTAAGAAGCAGTAAATCAATTTTTGAAGGACACATCCAAATCTTTTTATTGTGATGACATTGCAACATTGGTTGACATCCTTTGTGAACATCCTCCCACACACAACCAACCTGTGTAGACAACGACGTCACCAGTCTGTCCCGGCTTTTCTTCAAGTGCACTCCCAAGCAATAACCCTGTTGAATTGGCCCAATAAAAGCTACTAAACTGTGATTATACGACCATACCGGTTGGTCCCTACAAGTACAAGTGGTCTCCGGCTCGTCGATTCGACAATATTGCCATATTCCCGCCGGGTCGAGGACGCCGCCCCCGTGTGGCAACAGAACCGGCGAACGTGGTGCGGCCACGGCGACGACGACGACGCCAATATCGACACGGTGGACAAGGTCGTCCCTGTGGAAAGTGCACTTGGATATCCCACATTCACAACAAAAAAAAAAGCTAGTTTTAGTGATTTGGAGAGGGGTTGCAAAAACGGCAAGGACGTCGCTGAGGACACACGATGAATGCCAGCAGCTTTTGGGGGACGTTCGATTTGCTGCTTGGCAGGGAGGCGCAGAAGCACGGTGGCCAGGATGCGCTCAAGGTCGGCACCTGGATGTCGGCGTACGCCGGGGTCCGGAAGCTGGGACCGGGCAACGGGTGAGTTTTTGTTTTTTTATTTGTTGTAGATTCGTAGTTCTAAACATTTAACAATTTTGTAATTTTAAATTTTAATTATGGTTTATTACATTATATTAACGTATATTTTGAACTTGTTCTAATTGATTGTCTCAGACATATTCAGATTTTGATCTAGAAAAGTTGTCATTTGGTAGGACATCTGTCAGAGGTTATTTGAATAATAAATTTAGTCACACGGCTGTCACCGTCCATTACCTGCGCTTACTTTACTGAGGTGACATGCCGAGGTGAAATATGACTGAACCTTGGAAGGTCAACGAATTTTGTTTGTACCACGGTAGGTGGGGCTCATTTAAATGGTAAACGCCGCCCTTACTTACTTACTTCTTTCGACAAAAACTTAAATAAATAAAAATATTTGGAGCAGCCTTAGTTCTTTTTTGAAGATTTCTTTTTTGTTAATCATAATGTTTATGAAAAATATTTAAAATTTTACAAAACTACGTAGGGAATTTACGAAAAAAAAGCTCAAACTTTATGATATTTGACGTGGGTGATTTAGAATTTCTCATCTATGGCTAATTCTCAACCAACTCACACAAAATCGTGTGCCAAAAGCCTCAAAACGGGCTTTGATTTAAAAAATCTCCAAAAATATTTTTTTTACCAATTTTTGATTTTTAGAAGAACTCCTCAATTTTAAGAAAATTTAACTTTTGGAAGTTTGACTTGTTTTTTTGACTTTTGCCAATGTTTGTGTAAATTTTCTTGGGTCAACTTTCTTTCTAACTAACATTTCCAATATATTATGTGAAAATAAATAAGGTTGCAGTAATTTTTGTAGAGTATCAGACGATGCCTCTAAGTATTTTTTACAATTTAAATAATAATGGTATCGTTCTGCAGTAGAAAATGTGAAAAATTAAATAATTTAAACGATTTCAGTGATCCCGAGTACACTATGAATTTGATCTTAACAACATACAATGTCTTACTTGAGAAATATACTAAAACGATTACAAAAAAGTCAAACTTAAAAATTCTCACTGTCCGTGGATGGATCTTGACTTATGGACATTTATTAAAATAAAAAATAATTATTTAAAACATGCTAAACAACGACCGAACGACCAACATATCAAAGAAATGCTGTCTTATGTTTCAAAAAAAAGTAGAAAAAATTCAAAATCATAACAAAAAAAAGTACTTTGACTCCCTTCTGAATAACACTTCCAAATTTTGGTACAATTTGAAGGCAATCTTTGGTCAATCGAAAAATAATAACAAAATTATGTTAACTCACAATGGTGTTTTGGTTGATAACACGAGTGATGTTTGCAATATTTTTAAATAACTTTTTTGCTACAATCGGTCAAAATTTAGATAATCAAATACCTGCTACCAATCCCAGCCCTTTGCATAATGCTTCACGTGTTTCTGAAACAATTTTTCTTAGGCCTGCTTAGGCCTTTTTTACTAAATGACATGAAAAACAAAAAAAGTTGTGGTCCTGAAAATATTCCAGTTAGAGTATTAAAAGACAACGCTGTTCCGTTTTCAAGAATTTTGTGTGCTGTTTTTAATCGAATTTTAGAGACGGGACAATACCCAGATTGCCTGAAAATTGCCAAAATAATTCCAATATTTAAGTCAGGAGATGCAAGCGATTGTAACAATTATCGTCCTATATCAACACTTTCTGTTTTCAACAAAATCT
This sequence comes from Culex pipiens pallens, assembly GCF_016801865.2. Taxonomy (NCBI): domain Eukaryota; kingdom Metazoa; phylum Arthropoda; class Insecta; order Diptera; family Culicidae; genus Culex; species Culex pipiens. The sequence continues at coordinate 31,765,149 of NC_068938.1, read as the reverse complement.
TTGAAAAACTGCTTATTAAACGTTTACTTTCTTTTATAAATCAACACAATATTTTATACCAATTCCAATATGGTTTTAGACAAGGTTGTAGTACGCTTATAGCCATAACAGAATTAGTTGAATTTATTTCCGGTGAAATTGAAACAAAACATATAGTTGGTTCACTATTTCTTGATTTAAAAAAGGCTTTTGACACCTTGAATCACTCAATTTTACTGAGAAAGTTGGATCATTATGGAATCAGAGGCATAGCAAACGACATCATCAAAAGTTATTTGTCAAATAGGAAACAATTTGTAACTCTAGATAATAAAAACAGTTTGTCTCTGCCCATTAAAATTGGTGTTCCCCAAGGAAATAATTTAGGTCCTTTGTTATTTTTACTGCAGTGCAGTGCGTGGCCGAATGGTTACGCTGTTCGCTTTGCAAGCGGATGATTCTGGGTTCGATTCCCATCTGCTCCAACCTTCCATCGGATGAGGAAGTAAAATGTCGGTCCCGGCCTTGGTTGTTAGGCCGTTAAGTCATTCCAGGTGTAGGAGTCGTCTCCATGCCATAAGTACAAACAACACACCAAACCAAGCCTACTCCGGTGGAATCGCTGGCGGCGGTTGGACTCGCAATCCAAAGGTCGTCAGTTCAAACACTGGAGTGGAAGGTTCCTTGGAGTAGAAAGAGGTTTGGGTGCTCTCCCCATTCAAGCCATCGGACTCCTAGGTTCGAGCAGAAACTTGCAATAGAGACCACAAAAGACCCGGGGTCGTTAATGTGGATGGTTTGATTTTTTGTTTGTTATTTTTACTTTATATAAATGATTTATGTAATATTCCATTGAAAGGTACACAGAAAAAAAAATCATGGTAATATTACATCTGGGAAGGGGTACATCTTTTATGTCAGAAAAAAGGTGTAATTTTACCTCTGGAAATGCTTAATTTTACCACTTTTCTGGTGTAATGTCACTTTTTCAGTCTAAATTGAGGTAAAATTATATCATAAAAGAGGTAATATTCAACCTTCCAAAATTAAAGCTTCCAAATTTACACAATTTTTTTCTGTGTACTGCTAGGTTATTTGCGGATGATACGGCACTTTTCTATCCTGGTTTCAATGTTAACTCTGTTATAAATGACATTGAATCTGATCTTCTTGTTCTTACACGTTATTTCAATGAAAATCTGCTGTCACTTAATGTTCAAAAAACTAAATACATGATCTTTCACTCTTGTAGAAACCCTTTGCCTGTCCACCTAAATCCCGATATTAACGCTGAAGCTATTGAATGTGTTGACAAATTTAAATACCTTGGAATTTATTTGGATCCTATCCTGTCATGGAGGTCTCGTGGCGCAGGGGTAGCGGCTTCGGCTGCCGATCCCGATGATGCTATGAGACGCGGGTTCGATTCCCGCCTTATCCACTGAGCTTCTATCGGATGGTGAAGTAAAACGTCGGTCCCGGTTTCTCCTGTCTCGTCAGAGGCGCTGGAGCAGAAATCCCACGTTAGAGGAAGGCCATGCCCCGGGGGGCGTAGTGCCAATAGTTTCGTTTCGTTTCGTTTCGTTTCCTGTCATGGTCGCCACACATAAAACATATTGAACAACAACTTTCGTGTCTGTGTGGCGTTATGTGGAGAGTGAGAAAATTTATGCCTAGACATGCTTTGTTAAAATTTTATTATGCTTATATTCATTCACGCCTTAACTATTTAGTTTCAATCTGGGGTCAAGCGTGTGTTTCATACCTTCAAAAAATTCGGCGTTTACAAAATCGATGGTTAAAAATTGTATTCAATAAACCACTCCTCTTTCCGACTCTTCAGCTTTATGCAGATACCACTCACAATGTTCTACCTGTTAAATCACTTTGCGTCCTACATGTTTTGCTGCTCGTTCATGACGTTTTGTATAATAGAAACATTCATCACAATTTGCAACTCTCAACTGCCACGCACACGTATAATCTACGAAATAGTAATAATTTACAACGTGAATTAATGACAACAAATTTGGGACAAAAACGGTTTACCTTTCTAGGTCCAACTTTATTCAATCAGTTACCGTTAGAAATAAGTTCATGTTTAAATCGACTAACTTTCAAAATAAGATTAAGACAACATTTGAAGCCATCAATCAATTAATAATAACTTTAGTGAAACTTGTGTAATCCATGTAATTGAATGTCGTTTGTAGTGTTAATGTTGTAGTTAAGCACGAATCCCTTAATCGGAAATTTTCCCCTGGGATTCATTAGCTAATAAATGTGTCACGTCCTCCACACACCTTTCTTGTTTTGTAATCCGCGCTTTGTATAAAAATGTAAACGTCTCAGCCCTGTTAAAATTAGTTTATTTGTTAATGTGCTGCATATTAAAGGGCTGTTGACAGTAAGGAGTCCATAACCAGTGGGCTCAAATTGAGCTCTTTGGTATGGGGGAGTGTGGTGGGCCTTATAATTAAATAAATAAAAAAAAAAAAAAACCAGCAAAAAATTGAAAAAGCTACTGTAAAATCCTGACAAAAATTATTTGCAAAAATTAATGATAGGAGGTGGTAGAGTAAGCCAAACACTATCAGAAAAAAACTACTCATAATTTTCACAAAACTTTGCATTTTTAGAAAAAAAATTTTTATATTTTTGCGTATGGGTGCTCAATGATCAGGAATGTTTCAAATATATCGTAATAGCTTAAGAGCGAGTCCACGAGCAAAGCATACCCATCTCGCATCGACCTCACCAATCTGCCTGTTTCTATCGTGAAATTGTCTCAGGAACACGAATATCATGAAATTATCACCGGAAAATTTGATCTAAGGGGTCCCCCGAGCAAAAATTTACAACCAAAAAAATCACTTTAAGAAAAAGTGTTTATTTAATACGTTAAACTGCCTCACCCAAAGCGTTCTCAGTCTCAGGTGGTAGTCTCAGATGTCCCCTACAAGCTGCAGGTCGAATCGAGTTGATATCTGAATGGAACATTTTTTTTATTTGAGTTTGAAAATTATGCTATTTTTTCACTAAAATGCCAATAACTCCCTTTAGATTCAACCAATTGGGATGCTTTTTCCTGCATTTTGTTGCATTTTTTAAGCCCTTTTTCAGATGCATTTTGAATTTTGAAATTAAATTGAATTTTGCAAAAGTTATAGCCTTTTTAAAATTTTTGACGTTTTTGAACCACCAAACTTTGTGTCCCGATTTGCCCCACTTCCCGTTGACCTAGAGTGCTCATATTTTGGCCAGATGCTAGTTTTATATGTACAAACAACCCCTGAAAATTTCAGGCAGATTGGTGAGGTCCAAACGACGTCCCATACAAAGGGGTATGCCTTGTTCGTGGACTCGCTCTTAAAAACTCGATTTTTTTAAAGATACGTATTTTTTTGTTCTTGAAATATGGCTACAATAATCTGAAATTTTTGATAGGGTCCAATAATTACAATATATATTCAAAATTGTATTTTATTTAATTTAAAAATCAATTTGTTTTTGAAATTTGATTTTATTGCAACATGGGCATCAAATGATTTTGATGTTTGATTAATAGCGATAGAAACAGCATTTATTTATTTATCTGAAAATTTACTATCAAATGCATTTTAAAACTATTACACTGCCCATGTTCGCATAAATGTCCCATATGCAAAAACAGCAAGCTGAGAAAAACGCATTTGAAGTTTGTCTCACACATAAGGCTACGTGTTAAGTTTTCGTGAAAAAACTGGATTTCCTCTTGATTACTAGAACAAAGTACTGGATGTTATAGGCTTTTCTGAAAGAGCACACGATTTTGAACCAAACTGCATCATTAACTAAAAAACTATGAAAATGCATATGGGACATGTATGCGATCATGGGCAGTACAGAGCACAGTTAAATAAATTCTAAATTTATTTAAAATAAAAATGCCTTAATTGGTGAAATGATGTATTACAAAAACGTTTTTGTATTGGAATGGTTCACGTTTCTGGCAAGGATTTCCTTGGTTTTGATCAAACCATTGATTTCGACATGGTCGAATGTGAAGGATGTTTGATATCCTAACGTACATGTGTGTGCTGTGTAAACTTTATTTGCACTCGCTGTTCGTTTTTCCACAATTTTCACTGCGATTTTGAGGGGTAAGCTATTGTTTAATGAATGACACATCTATGTCACAGCTCAGGGTTGAAGAATAACTTTTCGCATCGCACCACCTCCACCACCGTAAACGTGGCGTGTTTTGGTTGAGCGATTGCTGTTAGTTGTGGATATAAATTCACGCCGTACCGTACGTTAACCTGAATTTCACGGCATTGCAAAGTTAGTTACAAACGACACACCCCCGCCCTTCCCGAGTGGGGTATTACAGGAAAAAGGAATTAGCAGTCAACTGGCACTGGTTTTATCCTGTCACAAGATAAAACAAGGCAACATACCAACATACATTGCGACCTCGACGGCTGCTATTTCTAAGCCCAGTTGATAAAATGGAAAAGTACATTGAACCTCCCCCAACCGGAAAAAGCCTTCCCCCGGTAGCCGGCCTTGGGAATTGTTGCCAGCCGTCGGTTGGCGTTACGGCGTGTCACGTTGCATGTGAGTATTAATGTGTGCGAGTTTGTGTGACACTGGTACCGATTGTTATCTTGTCTCGACACCGAAAGACACCAAAACGTCGTGGTCACACGCAACTGTCATAAATCACCACCACATGGGCAATCTGCTTGGAATGGTTTCGGTTAGGTTAGGAAAAAGCACACTGAATTGAAACGGTGACTGAATTTGCGACTGAAATTGCAATTCAAACTGTTACTGAAACTGAGACTGAAACTGCAACTAGAAATGCGGCTGAAACTACGACTTAGCGACTTAAATTGTGTGAGAATTTGTAACTGGGACTGCAATTGAAAATGGGACTGAAGTTATGACTAAACTATGCATTTTTAACTGTGACTGAATCTGTGTCTGAAACATCAAATTAAAGATGACTGAGACTAAAATTGTTACTGCGATTGAAATTTTCCTCCCCTAACTGTGAGTCGCATGCTCGGAAAACCCCTCCCTTGGAATGGGACGATCACACATGAGCCCGGAGTCGCGGTTTTCCATGTAACCCTTTCCCATTCTGAATGGGCTTCGGGCCAGACCCCACGAAGATGGGTCGTATACATCGGCAGGGTGCAATAAATGCAAATGTTCGATTTGATGCGTATTCCGGCTGAGACGTCGGCTTTTGAAGGGAAAATAGTTGTTTATTACACCCGCACCCGTCAGTCGGTGTAGTAAGTTGGCATACATGAAGCACCGTATCGTCTTGTTGGACCTTCGCGTTACAGGACATGTTTGGTTTGCAGTTATTTTATCGATACAGTTTTGACATTGAACTCGCCAAGTGTCGTCGTTGGGAATTGGGTACCGTAAACTGGGGTGACTTTGATAGCCCGGGGTGACTTTGATAGGTTTTTCAAATGCCCGTCAAATTAATATCTAAACATTTTTGAGAATTTTGAGTATGTAAGCATTAAGGGATAGCTTATTATCGAACATATATGCAAAAATGTGACTGTTACATTGGATGTATCCAAATTAGTGGCCAAATCAAATTTCTATCAATGTTAGCCCGGAATATCAAAGTCACCCCAGTTTACGGTACTTACATGCGAGATATGGGCGTATTTTTTTTTGAGGAGGGAGAAACGTTGCACCAGCTCTGACGAAGCGATGATTGGTGTCTTGGGATTTTATTTTGAGCCTCAAATATCAAAATTTGTTGATGATACGTCAGAATAGATTTTGAGGTTAAGGTGTGAAGACAGAAGTGGCTCAATATTCAAGTTTGCAATCATTTAATTGTAAATGGCTATACAAGCGTAAGTTGAATTGTAAAAGTAGTTGTAGTTCCACTATTAGAGGGTGAAGATTTTCGGGATTTTCAATTTCTCGGGAATCGAGAGTTGAATAATGCAATTTTTTTCAAAATTACTGATTTGCTGACAAAATGTGATAGAATTATAACAAATTTATATCATTTCCATAAATGCATTATGATAAGTGGTAGTTATTTAACACAATATTAGTTTAATTTCGAAACGTCAATTACTTTGTAGAATACTTTCTTCTTGTTGAAAAAGCTTTCCGAATCTGCTAATACAAGTTTAATTCAAGGGTTTTTTGGTTTGTACCGATTTTCTTTTTTGATTCAATTTCTCAGTTTTTTTTTAAACCTGAACAGTAGTTTAAAAAAAAGTTTAATGACAAACATAGATTTTTGCTATATGACAGATATATACCATAAGCAAAATATGAAAGTTTTTTCTTACTCTTAACTATATTTTCAGTTACAAGGACAACTGAACTGAATATTAACAATTGGCTTTCTTAAAAATTATTAAAAAATGCTTGTGTTTTACTTAAATAAAATTTGATTTTTAGTGAATTTTCGAAATTGAAAGTTACTTGCCTCCAAATTTTGAAATAACATTGAAGAAGAGAAGTCTATTAATTTTAATTACCTTGGTTTATCATTTCTAAGCTGTGACTGTTTTAGGTAGACTCCACAATTTATTTTAAACTTTCTAATTTGCAAATCAAATCATACAGTCCATAGTCGATTATCCGAAGCCTTGATTTTCCGAAGTTTCGATTATCCGAATTTCGATTATCCGAATGTTTGTAGGAGACTTCGGATAATCGAATCACGAACAAAAAAATAATTTTTCGCTATTTTTTTATTTTCTTTCTTTTAACATCAAATTCGTGTTCTGCAACCCCATTTTAGTCAAATTTGAATTTTTTAATGCTTATTAAAGAAGAAAATGTATTTTTTCAATATTTCATCACCGCCATTTTGGCCGCCTTCTTAGATTTAAAAATTTAAAATCACTTTAGAGTAGTTTAGGGGTCAACAATAGAAAATAAGACAAAAAAATCCGTGATTCGATTATCCGAAGTGAAATTTTGCCAAGGCCTTCGGATAATCGAGTCTGGATTGTATTTGTTTTTTTTTTTTGTGTATGGAATTTCAATCAGCGACAGTTTGGTTATTCAAAATTTTTGCAGGAAAAATTGAAATAGTCAATGAATTTTCGTAAAATTTTCTAGATTTCCACTATTTCTACTATTTTTGAGTCGACAACTCTATTAAAAAATAATTATCAAAAAAAACATAAAATTAACGAAGCCAACAAGTCTCGGATGTATCAGCAAAGCCAGTGGGATGATTATTGGTCAATAAACGATGCACTTCTCGTAATTTTTAAATACATAACTGGCTGCGCTTGTGTTCGATTAGATCAGGTTAGACATAACAAAAACAGTTTAAATTATATCGAAAAACTTTTAACGTTGCATTGTTCTTAGATAGTTTGCCAACATTTTCTTAAAATTTGTTGGAATTTGATGAATTCTACCTTAAATGGGGGGAAATGAATCAAATGATGCTCAAATATTAAGAAAGGGTCAAAACAAGTCACCCAACAGTGTTACTTGTTAAAGGGAATCTTCTTGACATGCTACATTTTTGGAAGTGAAGATTTTTAAATATTGAGGTACTTTTCGAGCAATTTCAAAAAGAATATTAAAAGGTTGATTTTTGAGAGACTTTAGACAGTTGCCAAAATGACAGGATTTGTTCTAGGAACGTGTTGTTTTCAGCAAAGTTTTCTTCAGATGTCCCCTACACAACAGAATTAAGTATCAGAGCAATTCCAGCTCAAAACAGGAACTTTTTGAGTACTCTTTTCTTTCAATGAAACTTTGTAGACATGTTATCCTAGGCTTATATAAGCCATTTTTGTGTATATGGAGCCAGTTTCACTTGATAATTACATTTGAGAAGGGCGTAAGTGTTTTAAATATTTTGGTTTTTCTTAATATCAATTTTGCTGCATCTCGAAGCCGTTAGATCGTATCAAAAAGTGGTCAAACACAAACTTGTAGAAAATTTGACGGGCTTTCCGAAAAAATACAGTGAAAAAAAAACTCTCCACTTTTATGAGATTTTTTGATTTTTAAGTTTAAAAGTCAAATTTGAAGGCGAGTCCATGATTTTTTTTCGTTCATAATTTTTTTGAAAATAGCCTGAGATGTTACAAAAAGACTCACGAAAAATGTAGGATGGAGCAACTCACCTAACAAAATACAGAAATCATTTACTGAAACTGTTTTTTGAAAAGACAAACACGAGAATCGATTCTCTACACAATTTTAAATAAAAGTCTCCATATTGACCATTGTCCTAAGTCCAATCGTTGTAAATGTACAGCGGGTTTTAAAATAAAAATGTTGAAAAAATTGGTTTTTATCGGTTTCGGCAATTTCTATATGACAGACTTGATTTTTCAGTCTCGAAAATATTTTTACCGGAAAGTTCGTCCAATTTCCCATAAGTTTGTCTTTGACCACTTTTCAAAATAACTCGTTTTTTTTTATGATTTCAGCTAATTTACTATCCAGGTTAAAACATATTTAAAACACTCAGCCCTTCTCAAATGTAATTATCGAGTGAAACTGGCTCCATATACACAAACATGGCTTATATAAACGTAGGATAACATGTCTACAAAGTTTCATTGAAATCGGATAGGGTCCGGTACAACCGATTCCCTATTTGACCTGGAATTGCTCATCATTTAGAGGAATTGTTCAAATTAAATTGATTTGGTGATTTTGTTTTCAAAAAGTTTACCTTTAAGAAAAACAAATGGTTAAAGTGTGTATAGAATCCACCCATAAACAACTTTAACCCTTCAGTTGTTCACGTTTTTAATGAAATAGAAGATTTTTTTAAAAGAACGGTATCGTGTTAGTATCGTTTTTTGAATCAAATAATTTATTACTCAATTCATTTACGAGATTTCTTTGTGTCCGTTTTACGAGCAGAATTATGTTTTGCGAAGTATATTTAATTTCCTTGCCAGATTTCAGCACTTGATTCGAAAAATTATACAATGGACTCTCTTTGTGTCGATATTGAAGGTACCGTCGAGAGCGGGAGGTGTCAAATGATAGAACGAAAAATTTAAAGCATGCTTTTGAAGGGACTGAAAAATTTATTGACATTTGTAGCAATATATACTATTTTACATTGTTTTAATTTTTGAGTTGACCAATTGATTTTATTTTAAAAAGATTGAAGTCAAAAAAATCTTCTAGAATTATTTACATGTTTTTACAAAAAAAAACAGTTCAGATTTTATTTTTTTGTATTTTGTTGTTTATTATTTTTAATTTAAAAACAATTTTGTTGAATATTTTTACCTTATTAGAAAACATTGTATCATCTTCTCACAATCACTAATATTTATTCCATCTTCCAGTGACGACGGTGGCGGTGGAGGCATCGGCACCGGTTTTGGCGCAACAGGCGCCGCCGGCAGCGATGGTTTCCCCAGCAGTGCTGGCGGAGGTGGTGCGCTGAATTTCCCATCGATTTTCCAGCCGAATCAGCTGATCGGAGCAGACCAAAACAACGACCCGGGTGGGGCAACCGGTGGCGGCGATGGCAAAGGAAGGGGGCGCAAAAAGCTTCGACTGCTCAAACCGAAGCTGAAGCAATTGTACGACGTGGAAGTGCTGCCAGTCGAGTACCTCGGGCCAAACATTGAGTATACGTAGGTTGAACGGGTTTTTGGTTTGTCGTTTGAATGCACCTTTATTTGCAAATAAATTTAGATATTGCACATTTTTGTGTTGTTTTTTTGCACCCTAAAAATTGCACATTTTTACCAGATTCCAGTAGAAATCCATTATTGAAAAAGTCTAAGTATCAAAATACTCAAGACACCTTTGCGTGGTCACTATCTGGCATCAATAGTGCCCCAGAGTTGCTGTGAGTGTGCCGTAAATTGAAAGCCGACTGTGAATGGGTTCCTTGGTTGGCGCGAAAATGGTCACAAGTCACGCGAAGACACGCTCAGCAACGCTGCTTGTGTGATTGGTGGTTTGGTGTGATTGGATGAGGGGGGAAGTTGAGTGGGGTTGGGGTAAAGCTTTTGGAGCTGTTTCGTAGCCCCACCGATAGATGGAACTTGCTTGTGTGATGGTAAAAGCTCGGATGGATGAATTCGTCTTAAAGCTTTAGTTGGAATGAAGGGGAGTTCATTGTAAGGCGAAATGGTTCATCATTAACTTGAATTTTGTTGGTGATGAAGTTGAAATGATCATTCAATTATTCATTTATTACAAACGAAACATTGATTACCACCGTTCTTCAACAAACATCAAATTCAGGTGGTTATACATTAAAGTGTGACTATAACGACCACCAATTAGCCACTTATGTGACAGAAATATATTTTTACGGATCAAATCCAATTTATAATTCAAAGGCAGAGCGCCAGCTTCATTCACGTCCAATTATGCTCATATTTAGCATTTGAGCTCTAGTTTGCTAAACTAAAAGATCATTTTTGCAATTCCACTGTGAAACTGTCAACTTTTCCTCTCTATCTGGAGAAACGAAACGTCCTACTTTTCCCTACCAAAAATAACAGAATGGAAAATTAATACCTTTCAATAACAGTACTGAAAAGTTCTACTTTTCAGCACTGAAATGGGTGCTGAAAAGTTGAACTTTTCAACACTAGTATCGTAAAGTAACATTTTTCAATATTTTTTTTGTATTGAAGGATGAATTTACTAAACACATGAATGTTTGACATAAAATTCCATTGAAGAAGCGTTTTTTGGAATTGCAAAAAATGTTGTAAGCAACTCGTTGCAAAACTTGATTTTTTCAGCACTCGTCGTATTTATCCAACTCGGTAAACCTCGTTGGATAAATGTACAACTCGTGCTGAAAAAATCTTCTTTTTGCAACTTGTTGCATAAACTACTATTATGTTACATTCTAGCTAACATAACCATTGTTTAAACAATCAGTAAAAGATATTGATAAGCTAGACTTTTCATCACAATAATTGATCCAATTGAAATTTATAACCCATAGAGCAATTTTCTGTGATTTCGATCATTCGATTTTTTTTGTATTTTTTAATCCGTCTTAAAATTTTCATTCGGTATGCACAAAGAAGTCATTTTTCATCATTAGTTTGTCCATATAATTGTCCATACAAATTTGACAGCTGTCCATACAAAAATGATATATGAAAAGTCAAAATCTGTATCTTTTTTGATCGATTTTGTGTCTTCGGCAAAGTTGTAAGTACGAATAAGGACAACACTGAAAAAATTGATGCACGGTAAATTTTTTTTTGTGCTTTTTAATTTGACTTTTTGTCATTAAAACTTGTTTGCAAACAAACACTATTTTTTATTTTTTTATTTCCTGATATGTTTTAGGGGACATTAAATGCCAACTTTTCAGAAATTTCCAGAATGGGCAAAAAATCTTTAACCAAGTTATGAATTTTTTAATCAATACAGATTTGTTTCAAAAAATTGAAATATTAGTCGCAAAAAAATTTCAACTTTATTTTTAGATTTAGAATCAAATTTGCAATCAAAAAGAACTGTAGTTAAATTTTGATGAAGTGCACCGTTTTAAAGCTATAGCCATTTTCAGGTAACTTTTTTGAAAATAGTAGCAGTTATTCATTTTTTTAAATTGAGAAACATGGGCATTTATTTAAAAAAGAACTTGAAAACGGTGCACTTAATCAAAATTTCACCAAAGTACTTTTTGATTAAAGATTTGATTTTACATCGAAAAATGAAGTTGAAATTTTTTGCGACCAATATTTCGATTAAAAAAAAACATAACTCGGTCAAAGATTTTTTGCCCATGGACAGCTACCATATTTGTATGGAAAATTATATGGACAAACTAATGATGCAAAACGGCTTCTCTGAGCATATTCAAGGCAACAAAAAAGTTTCAGCTGGATTAAAAAATACAAAAATTAAAATTAAAGAAAAAAGACCGATTTCGTAGAGATTTGCTCCATACTAAAAAGATAGAATTTGAATTTTTGTTGGCAGCTTAATGAAATTATCTTATTCGAGCTTCAGAAGCACCCAAAAATCAACTTAAAAAGCAAAATTTATCGTGAAAGGCCAGATTACACTCTTATGTCAACATGTTGGTAATCATCAATCAAAGAATCTAAATTTTGGAGGGGGGGTATTGATATAAATTAGCACTCGAACAGCTGTCCAAATTCGTCCTGATTGTTCAAGTTGACTGTATTGATAATAACTTAAAAACACTTTTAACGTTAGGATTGGTTTATCAAGCAAAACAATAATTGAAAGCATCGAAATCAAATCAATCAGTACAACCTGACTCAACGTCGAGCTTGAAAGCCCCCTAGAAAAACCAGGTTGACCATTTCTAGAAGTACGGGTCATATTGAATTCATACTTATTGAATCATGTAAGAGAAGGTTACTTGGATTTTCTATTGTCTCGAGAAGCTTTTAGTTTTTCTTCGACTCCTTTGATTCAAGTCGATTTGAAAAAAAAATGAAAGAATAGCACGCGTACCAGTGGGCAACTGTTATTACAACCTAATAAAATAGTGTTTTTCCCACCTTAATAAAATGTCTATCAAGTAAGACAAACGACAGTGTCACCAGCTCACGCCACGACATAAAAAGGCGCCAAATTGATGAATCACATCCAATTAACAGGTCTTCGGGGCTTCCCCTAAGGAACAAGCGATTGCTTCTCCATCGCTTTAGTCAGTCGCAAATAATTTTCAAAGGACAACTTTTTGTCTTCTTTCTCACCAATTCTCCGAAGCAGCAGCAGCAGCAGCACCGGGGAAATAACCCTTCGACACGCCAGGCGGAAAATTCAACATCCATTCCATCAGAGCTTTTCACGCGAGACGGTAAAAGTTGGTCCTTCGCAGGTCTTTCCACCGAGCGCAGCAACGAACGACGTGTGAACTAGCTACTTCTGGGCGCTTTGCATGTGGCAAATTGTTGCTTGTAATGAGCCATGTTTATCCGGCTGAACTTCTTCACGGTGCCTGGAAGTAGCGTAACAAAGTTTTTTTTTTCGGAATCCAATTACCTTTGACAAACGATGATTTGATGCTTCCGATGATGATGGGGGGCGATGGCAGGATTGGCAATTGCTGCTGGAAGTTGGATGTTTTAAGAAGGGTTTTTGGTTGTACTCACCGAAGAAGTGTACGGGTAGTCGACCTGTCGCATGATTCCACCACATTTCTCAAGATACTTGAGGGTGTACCGTAACGAACCACCGGCACAACCCTAAAAATGAGCAGTTGATTGATTAATTTAAACTTACAACGTGATCAATCTGACTACCAACCTGATTCCCCGTCTCGACCGAGCAGTCCACCAGCTGCTGTTGACTCACATACTCGAGCCGCCCGATGCGCTGCATGATTTGACCCGTGATGGCGTACGAAATGCTGAACGCGTAACAGGAACCGCACGTCTTCTGGTTCACCGGACTCGTCACGAAGCCCTTCGTTCGCCAGTCCAGGCTGTCCGGGACGTCCTTCGCAGCGGCACCCACAATTTCGTCGTTGATTTCCACGTCCATCTTGCGGTGGTTGGTGTCCCGCATGCGGACCATCTGCTTCTTGTACAGTTCGTTGTCCTGCGGGAAAAAAGGAGGTGACAAATCTCCAAAAAAATATAATATTTTTTTCAAAAAATAAAACAGCAACAACCAGTACCCTCTGTTCCACACTCAACTCACCAAATCAGCAAATTTGTTCAGCCCCATTCTGAACTGACTTTTCCCCTCCTCGAACTCTCTGTTGTGGCTGTTGATTTCTTCGAGGTTCTTCTCGAACGCCGTCCGCCGCCGTTCCATGCGATATTTTGCAAAGTATTTTTTGTTGAACGCATCCTGCAGAAAACGCCAAAATTAACTTCAAAGCGAAGCACTTTAACCTTTTCAAATCCACGCTACCAAGTATGACTCGAACGAGGTAATGTTGTTGGACTTTTCCGTCGATACTTCTAGAGGGGCTTCTTCCAACTCCCTGTCCTGTGCTAAAGTCATCCAGCTGCCAATCAAAGCCACGCCAAAAACTGCTATCACTTTATAGGCCATACTTTCGAACACTTTTAACGCGTCTCAAAACTTGTAAAAAAATCGATCTGCAATGTACGAGCTATGACTTCACACTGACGGTGAGGAGGTCAGTTGACAAAGTTGGCAAGTTCTTGGGCGCACCGAAATTGCCATGTAATCAAAACAGTTTTTGCGACAGTGGGTCGCCCGCGATTGAAATCTACTTTAAAATCGTCGCAAGCTGGCGCGGTTCTTCGATTGGAAACAATGTTTGCATGGAGTAAAGTTGTTGAGTCGTCAGACGACTCGGCGGAAGTGCATCGAGAAAGTGCCCTGGGAAAATTCTTCCCCAATGGTGGGTTTTGCTTCAATGGAAGTTGTGTTGGGTTTGAGCGTGAGCGTTCGTCGTCGAAGTTCAAGGATAGCATGTTGAAGCTGTTCAGGGAAATAGAAAAACAGGAAATCAGCAGCAACTCAGGATGTTTGAGGATCTTGATTGGATTTGAAACGCGCGATGTTAACTCGACCTGGTTGGGTTCCATGAGCATTGCGGTTATTTTTAGGGTGACATGTGATATCAGTCGGGTCCGGTGGTGTAGTGGTAAGAGTGGTTACCTCTCATCCCAGTTGGCTTGGGTTTGGTTCCAGTCGGCTCCGGTGGCTTTTTTTGACGAGATTTTTCTGATCACGCCTTCCGCCGGATGGAAATGTAAATGTTGGCCCCGGTCTAACCTAGAGGTTAGGTCGTTAGCTCAGTCCATGTGTAGGAGTCGTGAGGTTTTGCAGTTGCCTCAACAATCAAGCCTTCGGACAACTAGTTTCTAGTAGGAATCTCGCAATAGAGAACGCCAAGGTTATGCTGTTGAGCGAACAATTTGATTTGATTTTGTTTGTGATGATGATGAATTTCTTATCTTAACTAATAACTTATTAGATTAAGGTATTACCGCGGGCGTAAATAATAAGAGTTCGCGCGCGCTGATATGACCGCAGAAAAACGGCCGCATGACAGCCGCAGAACAGATTTTCGGTTGTTGTCAAAGGTTGCCTTGAGTTTTCAGCTGACTTTTTGGAAAATATTGAAAACAAACCAAGTTGACAGCCAAATCAACACGGAATTTCAGTTCAACCTGCAGATTTTTACACTGCGGTAGTTCGGCGGCTTTAATCCCTGTCAGTCGAAGCGAAGGAGAATCGTGATCTTATTCGCAATCAGCAATAATAAAATAATCTATTTTAGAGTTTTATTTGAAATAGAACCTATAAACATAGGAAATCCCACAGATTATAGAACTCAAGAAGAAAAACTTCAGAATTGTAAGACCAAATAAAACATAAAATCTATCACAATTCGAAATTCAGAGCAAATAACAGTATAATAAAAACTCTAAATCATTTTCCTATTTCTTGAAGGGTATGCAAAACAACAATAATCAGTAACTAGCGACTACGAAGTCAATGTATACATAATCCATATAGTGGCTTCGGGAAGGTACAACCGAACCTGCTGAATAGTATTGTTGAAGAAATTCGTAGAATTGAGAATTTTTGAGTGCTGATCAGTTTTTCTTGAAAATGATGAACGGTTTAAGCAAATTAAAAACAAACCTTGAGCTAAAATTTAGGTGAATAAATGTACACTTCAACTTGGAAAGTAATTGCCTTCTTCTAAAAAATTGTTAATCCTGAATTTTGTATAAAATAATTTATGGTAAATGTACAAATTTAACTTTGCAAGAATTTTTTTAAATGCCCTAATTTTGACTAAAAATATCTCTCAAAATATGCAAATTATAGGCTGGGGTGAATTGGGAAAGCAGTTTTAACCATATCGGAGCACAATATTTTGAATTTGCCGGTTGGTTTTGGTTAGGACAGACTCAGACCAATAAAATGTGTACAACCATTTCCAAATTTTAAACTTTTAAGTGCTCTAAACACTGCTGCCCCAATTGAGACTGTAATACCAATTCGCCCCAGATGACGGTACATGAATATATTAAAAAAAAACTATATTCAGAAGAAGTATGTAGAAAAAATCTCTGAAATCAAGAACTGTTTGGTGTATCACTTTTTATTCATTTCAAATAAAGACTATATTAACCCGAGCAGACGGAAATAACTTGGGAAGGTCAGTTTTTGATATTGTGAGAAGATCGAAATATGTTATTGGGATGATCGGATTAGTTGTTAAAATAACAAAAATCAATAACAAAGATTTGTTCGAAGAATAACTTAAACTGTTATTATGTTGTTATTGCAATAACAAACCAATAACACAGAAGGAATCATGAAGGAATAACAAGATTTGTTATTTTGTGCGGAGAGGAGGAGCAGCATAATAACAAAAATTGTTATTGAACTGGTATGTCTCCATAACAAAAAAAGTTATTGTTTTGGTTTATTTGCCATTTGCAAATAAACCTGCAGTTGCCATAACTCTTCTGTACTAGTCAGGGCTGCAGAGTCGGGTACCTTCAAGCGACTTTAAATCCATACTTTGAATAAAACTCCGACTCTGGATGCAACGTCGACTTCAGCTCTCCAAAAATACCTGACTTCACAGATTCCGACTCCAAGTAAAAATTGCTGAAAATTAGTTGAATCCGATGCCGTCTCCGAGGTCTCACTCCAGCTCGAACTTCAACGTCAGCTCCGACTTCCTCGCTCTGTGAAAATAATAACAGTTTTTGTTATTCACATTTCAAAAATTCTCAATAAATAAATCAATTCCATTAGGGAATACAACACAATTTAAAAAAAAAACAACTTTCAAAAGTTAATTTTATCACATTAATTTAAGCTTAATTAAAGCTGGTCAAAATTATTCCATAGTTCTATCCAATATTAGAAAAGTCCCTTTGGGGGTATATCAAATAATTAAAAAATCAACATTAAAATTTTCTACTTTATAGAATAATTTTAATTTAAGGACCCAATTTCATGGCTAAAATAATGACCCCGACGAAATGGTCAAATTATCCAATAGTTCTAGCCAATATGACCGAGCCACGTAGCCCAGTGTTAACGCTTCCGCCTCGTAAGCGGTAGATCGGGGTTCAAATCCCGGCTCGGACCAACACAACTGGTGATCTTTTCCCTTCTGGAATCGATTGCTTAGTAAAGGGAAGGTAGTGTATCGTCACAAACTGGACCTTATCACGACACCTTAGGGAGGCGACCTATGGAATGTTAACATTAACCTTAATATGTAAACATTAGTTGAGTAAAGAACTGCCACTGAATCCGCTTTGTAAATGCCGGCCCCGATACTCTTCAAGGGTGTTTCCCTCAGGAACTGGGAAAGATTTACTTACTTTTTTTTCTAGCCAATATTAGCAATGTCCCTTAGGGGGTATATCAAATAATTAAAAAAAATCAACTTTCAAAATTTCAACTTTTTAGGAAAATTTTAGCTTAAGGACCCCATTTCATGGCCAAAATAATGACCCCAATGAAATCGGACAAAATTATCCCAAAGATCTAAACATATTTAACATAAGAAAAAATAAAAACAGATTGTGTGAACTTTTCCATTTGTGCGATTTATGGTAATTTTATTTCTAAGTCAGAATACCATAGGAATAACAAATCTTGTTTTTAGGAGAATTTTCGAAATGTATAACATTTCTTCTTATTAGCGTGTTATTAAACATTTTCAATATAATATCACTTCAATACCAAATCTTGTTATTTTATCAGAAACTGTTATTATTTTTTCTTCTTGAAGTTGAAGTTCAGGATAAAATAATAACACCTTTTGTTATTTTAACAGGATTTGTTATTGAAATATTATTAATTTTGTTATTACCGTCTGCCCGTATTGTACAAGTATTGATAATTAAACTTGTGTATTGTTATTTTTGTATTTGAAAACATTAATTAAACACAAACAAGTGACACAGTTACTCAATCATCAGCCCAGTCAAATTTCAAATGCTTTTTACACCATATTGAAGGCACTGGAAAATAATAAATTTACTATGAGTTCTGGTTGCCACCTACTACCGACGATAACAAGTGCAGGTGGTGTGCCTTACCGCCATAAATCTGGTTTATTATTAGATATTGGTGGTTGAAGCTGGTTCGAAAACCGGCGATGCAACCAACAACCTAGAACTTGACAGACGACGTCGCTCAGGTCTCTGTAACAAGGATTTTGAAAGGGAATCCTTACTGTAAGATTTTTATTCTGCAGACGGATCTAGTTAAAAAAAATCAAATTCATGTTTTTTTTACAAATTTATTTTTTTGTTATGAGACGTTTTGGTTAAAGTGACCATTTCCACTACAAATCCCACTGTTCAAATCAGCGTGTCATTTAACTCATAAATCTGCCGTGGAAAGCAAAAGTGAGAAAAAGCAGTACCCAAAAAACTTTGTAAGGAAGCCAACACGAAGGTGGAAAACTCACCGAAAAGCAACAATAAAAAAAAGTTCGTCAGGCAATTCTGCGGTGTGGATTTATTTATCCTTCGTCACGTCAGCTGAATGCAGATTAGGTGGTGGAACTGTTACTAACTGGGTACTAAGGGGTGTGGGGTGGGGGGCATGTCTGCACTTGGAGGCGTCAATTTGGGCGCTTCATTGGACGGATCATCATTTTTCTGACTGGTTCGGACGAACTTCAGAGCAGTCAAAAAGTGAGGTTCCGCTCGAAAGGACGTTCCAGAGGACGAAAACTAGTTTGGACTGAGTTACGGAAATCTGTAGTGCTTTGAGTGTTTCCACAAATTCCATCGGCAGTGACGTAAAAGTTTTCCCGGAATTGCCATTAAATTGGTGTTTATCTCCAGCGACATTGTGGGAGCGCCTCCCTCCCTCTCGCCAAAGATGGGCAAAAGCCAACCGGGCATCGTCGGTGGTGGCCCTCGTGGTGGAAAAGCCTTTCCAAATCCGCTGAAGCAACCGCCCGGCAACGTGACCAACCCGACCGAAGAGGATTTCACCTTTTGCGAGTGCAACTTTATCGTCAAACCGTCCCGACCGGCGAAGAAGAAGTGAGTGTGATCTGCTCCCCCGGAAAAAGGAAGGATGGGGAAGTGGCCTATTTTTGTTCAAGGAGGTGTGAAGTGTGGCTGTTGATGGGCTAATGGGTGACTACAGAAACACCCACCCACCAGCACTGATGGTATTATTTGGCGCAACGATGGCAAAAACCCACTCAATAAGTGATTGCGATTAGGTTCGGTGGTTGGTGGGACGGGAAATCAATTTGAGGAGGGGGGGTCTTCTGGCAGCTAATTAATTGATTCGTTTTCGGGGAAAGTGGTAGCGATAACAACTCTTTTTTAACGGCTCTGATGAATATTGTAACTGGATACGACACGTGTTTCAGGCATGTCGATATATCGTTTACACGTGAGAGATTAATCATCCAAACAAATTCCAGTGATATTTTTGGAATTGATTTGTTTTACATTTCTGGGACTGTTTTAGAATATTGTTTTGCATTTATCTCAAAAACATTATTTTTAATGAATTTAAATAACAATAACATCGATATATACTTTTCACAGGAAAATCAAAATTCAAAATTACTTCTAGAAGGATGAACAGGATAAAAGACAAAATCCTTTTCGACTTACTCTGTCTTTGAGATTTGATGATATTATTTTTGGGATGATTTTTTTTTACAGAATCGATAAAAGTTGTTATTTCTATGAACTCAATTGATATTTAATAAAAACTCTTTTCTATTTCTATCCTTTTCCTTAGCAAATTTCGAAGGTTTTTTTTAAAATAATTTTTCCTTCTCTTGGCAAATCCATTGTTAGAATATCCAATTACATCAAAATGAACTATAGTACAAATCATAGTTGAAAGGTACTCCAAAACTCTATTAGGTTATAAAAAATACGATATTGTGAATTGATTATTTACTAATAAAAACTAATTGAATTGAATTAATAAAAACTCGAAAAAAAAAAGAATCAACAATTTTCATAAGAGTCTGACAACTAAAACCCTTTTGCGGGCAGAATAGCCCAAAGCAGGAGAATTGGAAATTTTTTGAGTGATTAAATGTTTTATTTATCAAGTTTATTTAGAAAATACAGTCATGCCTCGGTTTAGCACCGCATATGGGGGATGCAAAACCGAGGCGTTCATAACTGATGCACAGAGCTTATGAGATTTTAGCTATATGGGAGACATTGGCTATAATCCTATGAAAAATCATATAAACTTTAAAAAAATATTGTGTGTTTAAAATCGGGATGATGTCAGCTATCCATTGTAACTATGATTACATGAAAATTTTCACAAAAATACGTATTTTTCCTGTATTTTAAAATGCAATTTTTCTCGCAAAAAAATCTCAAGATCATTGTTTTTGCAATATGCGTATCAAATGATCGGGATTTTGCATACTATCTGAAGAAGATATATATTTTTTTAATATAAAAAAAATCACAAAATTACGCATTTTCGAAAAAGTACTCAAAATATCATTTTTTTGCAATAAAGGTATCAAATGATCGGGATTTTTCATACATTTCAAAAATAATAACACAATTTAAAAAAAACTCAAAATTTTCATGAAACAACATATTTTCGAAAGAAAATCTCAAAATTTCAGTATTTTACAATATGGCTATCAAAGAAATCAAACCATCCACATTAACGACCCCCGGGTCTTTTGTGGTCTCTATTGCAAGTTTCTGCTCGAACCTAGGAGTCCGAAGGCATGAATGGGGAGAGCACCCAAACCTCTTTCTACTCCAAGGAACCTTCCACCCCAGTGTTTGAACTGACGACCTTTGGATTGCGAGTCCAACCGCCGCCAGCGATTCCACCGGAGTAGGCTTGGTTTGGTGTGTTGCTTGTACTTATGGCATGGAGACGACTCCTGCGCCTGGAATGACTTAACGGCCTAACAACAACCAAGGCCGGGACCGACATTTTACTTCCTCATCCGATGGAAGGTTGGAGCAGATGGGAATCGAACCCAGAAACATCCGCTTACAAAGCGGACAGCGTAACCATTCGGCCACGCACTGCCATGGCTTTCAAATGATCGGGATTTTTCACACATTGAGAAAGTAATAACACATTTTTTTAAATACTCAAATTTTGCAGGAAGCTAAGTTTTTTGGAAAAAATATTTCAAATTTCAGTCAGTTCAGTTCAAAACTGAAATTTTGAGTATTTTTTTTTCAAAAATACGTAGTTTTGTGAAATTTTTGAGCATTTTCATAAATTTGTTTTACCACTTTCGAAATATAAGAAAATATGCCGATCAAAAAAACTGTTTTTTTTTCAAAAATACTCAGTTTTATGCAAATGTCTTGTATTTTCGAAAATTTGGTTTATTTTTTTGAAATGTATGAAAAATCCCGATCATTTGATACCCGTATTGTAAAAAATTAAAATTGAGTTTTTTTTCGAAAATATGTAGTTTTATGTTTTTTTAATGTGTTTTCAAAAATTTGTTTTAATATTTTCTAAATGTATGAAAAACCCGATCTTTTGATACCCATATTGGAAAAAACTGATATTTTGAGTAGTTTTTCGAAAATACGTAGTTTTGTGAAAAAAGGAAAATCGATATTATTACTTACGAAATGTTTGAAAAAATCCCGATTGATAACCATATTGTAAAAAATTTGAATTTGGAGTACTTTTTCGAAAATACGGAGTTTTGTGAAAATGTTGAGTATTTTCAAAAAAACATATTGCTTTCAAAACGTATGAAAAAATCCCAATCATTTGATACCCATATTGCAATAACAATAATTTTGAGTATTCTTTTGAGGAACATTGCATTTTCAAAATACTGGAAAAATACGTATTTTGTGAAATTTTTCATGTAACTATAACTAAACTGTATAGCTGACATCATCCCGATTCCAAATCACTATAATTTTTTGAAGCTTGGATGATTTTTCATAGGATTATAGATAATGTCTCCCATGTAGCCAAAATCCCATAAGCTCTGTGCTTCAGTTATGCACACTGGGCCGAGCTTAACCGAGGCAGCTGTACGAATCAAAACCGGGGCATGACTGTATATTAGGGTGCCCAGAATATGGGACTTTTTCTCAAAACCTCGCTCCACAAGCCGAATATTGTTCCTTGAGCTATTTTAGGACTCTGTGCCGAATATGAGCAAAATTGGTCAATGTTTACCCATTGATACTCGAAGGTGAAGTTTGTATGTGAAAAATTGAAAAAATGTATGGAAAATCCTACTTTTTTACTGTTTGTTCTCCACGGAGCGCTACTTCCATCCGAATATTCTCA
Organism: Culex pipiens pallens; assembly: GCF_016801865.2. NCBI lineage: Eukaryota > Metazoa > Arthropoda > Insecta > Diptera > Culicidae > Culex > Culex pipiens. Next base: position 31,742,964 of record NC_068938.1, on the reverse strand, counting down.
AAAGTGAGATTCTCGTTGGAAATTTAATGCTCTACAACTTTGTAGAACATACCAAAGCTGTAAAACTCGATCCTGAAAAGTTATCAGCGATTTAAAAAAGTCATTTTTGTATGAAAAACATTTTTTTCACTAACTTTAGGCTCAGGTATCAATGGGTTAATCTCAACCAATCTCGCTCAAAATTTACACAGATGCTTAAAATAACCCAAAAAACCATTTTCCGCTTGTGGAGCAGGGGGTCATTTTTTCTGGGCACCCTACTGTATATAGAAAAAATAATTGGATCCAAATAGAACCTAGACAGTAAAACTTTTACGAAAGAAAAATAAATTGAAAACTAAAAAGTTATGTTTTCTGCTGTATTTCAACTTCTAATACAACCCGAATGATAAATATCCCATCAAAACTCTCTTTACAGCGATACACAATACCCGCAACGTCAAACGGTGTGACACATGGCCCAACTAGGAAGGGGGAATTTGTAATTAAAATCCATCCCTGCTGATATTTGCATTCGTTACAACGCTTCCCCGATGGCTTAAAAGCTTACCAAAGCTATCAGGCGGAGGGAGCTTTACGCAAATACGCTTGTTCACGTACCATTTTCAGTTCAACATTCACCCAGGGAAGGTGATTTATGTTATCTAGCTCTGATTGATGGTTGACATCGGTGGGTGGTAGTCGTGCAAATGAAATTAGCAGCGACTTCCTATGGCTTGGGTGAGAAAGGGGATTTCCCTTTGAGGGAGGTTTTTCCCAGGGGGGGGGGGGGGGGGGTGAAACTGTTAACATGAAATAATTTTTCCGTTGCGCGTGGGTATAAAATGCATTTTGCCCCGGTTTAATTATCCGTATTCTCCAATCATCAATCAGTTAGGAGTGAAAAAAAACGACTAGTTTTCGCACACTCCATCTGCCAGGGCTTCATTGATGTTGCAAAGTCACACAGAAAAGCCACCTGCATGGCGTGTTGTGCTCTTTCATCATCGTGCAATTTCTGTGTCATCCATCTTGCTCGTAGTATGTTTTCTACAGGTATTCGTCTTCCGGAAGTGTTACAGGACCCTTCCTCATTCGTCCTACTCCACATCAACACAGTTGGCCTGCATTTGCCGGGGTTCCGCTCAAGAAGACGATACTTCTTCTCACGTGCCGTCTTAGGTTGCTTCCCCCCGCTTCTGCTTCGTCTTCCCCAGCTATAAATTATGCCCGCTCGCGAGTGCCAAATGATATGTCCACGAAGATGATAATGATAACAGCTTCCGGTGTCTTTCGTGCTGGCGCTTGATCTTACAAGAGTGTTGTGACGGATGAACGTCGTCGCAGCAGGAACCATTTATTTTGCTGGCTCGTGGGTGATTCTGAAAATAATTGTACGCCGAGGTGTAATTATTTGAGGAAAACAAGTCGTGGAAAATACTGGTTGCCACCGTGGAGGTTTTCATTTTATGCTTTTTTAAACTTGACATTTTTTGTTGGTGTTCGAGAAACATTTCATACCGTTTGTAATCTAAGTTGTGGCGGTGAATTTTCTTGAAACAATTCAAACTGTCATAAATCCACCAAAGCATCTAACACATTGAACAGACAAAAAATGTGGTAGAAAAGTATCCACTGCGATCTACCGCGATCAATTTTTGACAGCTTTTTTTACTTTTTTTCCCCTTTTATTTATAGACAGCAGCACAATAATCTCCAATCATTTTCATTTTCCGGTATGCAAATAAAATTAGTTCAATGATACCGACTTCTAGCGTCAAGCAGTGCTGATCTCAAACATGCAACCATGTTGCCTCTGCTATCGAGTAAAGTGAAAGCTAAACATATCTCTGCAAAAAAAAAATATTTCAAAAATCTTACTTTTTTGGGATTTTTTTATTCTCTGGGATTAAAGCGATGAAAAAAATATGAACAAATAATGATGTCAACTCACACGAAAACGAAAAAAAAAACTTTTTTTTGCAATTCCGTCTTGGAACTAATACTTACTTTTCCTGTCATTTGCGAGTGACAAAACGGCGGGAAATGCATTTTAACTGGTTTTCAGTTGATTAAACTTTAATTTTCATTAAAATTTTGAAGTTTTTCGAAAAAATATGTTTTTTTTCTCCCCTGATTATTCAGGCCAACTTTGAAGGGGGGGCGACATAAACTTTGAAAAATATTTGCAATGGCCTTAATACCTTTCAAAACAGTTCTGAAAAGTTCGACTTTTCAGCATTGAAATCGGTGCTGAAAAGATGAATATTTCAGCACTAGTATCGAAAACGATGTACGACTCGTGATGGAAAAATCCTTTTTTTTTGCAACTTGTTGCCCAAACTAATATTTTGAGTTTCTTAGATGAATAATACGTTTTTTCGAAATACAGTCGACTCTCTGGTTGTCAATATCCAAGGGACCGTCGAGGAAGAGAAGCATCAGTTTACAGAACGATGCAAAATGAAGACTCGATTGAAATTTGTTTTTTTCTTGATAACCAGCTATGGGAGAGAATCATGGCAACGTCCAGCAAACAAAAACAAACAAATGTCAAACACCCTTCAAAACTTCGTTTCTCAAAGAAAATTGTCTATGCAAGCCATGAAAAAGTGAAATTATTGACAACCGGAAGAGATTTTTAATGCAAAAAGAATCCAAGGGACCGTCGAGGAAGAGATCCTTCAAGCCAGAGAAAATATCGAGGAATGAAGATAATCGAAGTATGCAGTTTGAAGGGACTGAAGAATTCATCGGTACATAGATCAATATTGATATCGAGAAGATCGACAGCCAGAGAGTCGACTGTATATCGAATCGGGCTTCCAAATTTCCATTAAAGGGTTACATACATGTTAATCGTCAAAAAAGTCAAAGCTTGATATGAGCACACACTTAATTTTATTTAAAATCTGTTTTCAGGGCATTGAAATATACATTTTCATCTATTAACAAAACAAATTTGAAGACATTCGGTTGTATCATTGCCAAGATATAGCTATTTGAAGTGAGCAGTTTAAAAAAACGGGTGCCACGATATCTCAACACTGCCTAGGCGAAATTGGCTCAAAATTTTGGTGAAGACTCGTTAAACCAGTCCTGTGTGCATGACGAAGGCCGATTTTCAAAAAGTTTATTTTAAAAATAGATAAAAATATTTTTGTGTTTTTCATATAAAAAATCGTCAGTTTTTGATTTTTGGAATTTAAAAAAAGCTAAATTTAAAAATCGGACTTCGTCATGCACACCAGATATGTCTTGAGAGTCTTCACCCCAAATTTCAGCCAATTTGGTCCACCCCATCTCGAGATACCATGGCACCAGTAAATCAACTCGGTGTTCAGAGAAAAACGCTCAGAAAGTTTGACAGTTCACTTTGCGCATGGCAAAATTTTTAACTTAAATCGTTTCTTACTCAGTTTAATCATGAAGTATCTTCATGAAACTTTCAGGAGTGATTCAAAATCTAGATTAAATTTTCAAAACAACCTATCCCTCATGGGTTTCCTATGCAGATAGGGCCTTTTGAAAATTTAATCGAGAAATCATCTTTTTAGTGGATTTAATAAATTTCAGAATTACGAAATTTTGTGATTTTCTACATGTATGTAACCCCTTAAAGTCATTCTAACACCCAATCTACAAATTATCACAATTTCAGGCTACAAATTATTGAACATACTTTTTTTTCGAGTGATCTAGAATGAAATAGGGCAGTGAATGACAAGGAAGGTTAAAGCTGTCAGAAATAAATAATGGACTAAAATAATTCCTTGGGACAAAAATTTACGCAATTTTACTTAACCAAGTTTAGTTAATTTTACTGCTCAGGTTCCAAATCTTTTTGTTTTCGTGTTTAGAAGGTTATTTTGAGCAAAACGCAACTTATTCTGTGTTTTGCATTTCTTCGTTCATTTTTAGGAAGTTTCATATGCATTTATCTTGTTTAAATTTAGTTTTTAATTGTTGATGGTCTGTTATAATTATCTGTTCCTGTTTGCTGTTATTCATTTTTTTCAGTCACTTTTCGTTTTTTTTTTGTATTTTTCTTATTTGCTCATATATTAGCTTAAGTTGTGACACATTGTGTCAAAACATAATTTAAGACACAACAAACAATATTGCATACATATTTTGACATACAAAGCAGGGGCTATTTGTTTGGACGAGGCCAAAATGGATCCAATGATTTTTTTTCAAGACGTTTAAAGCCACATTTAAACTTTTAATCATGGAGATTTTTTTTATAACGAAACTATTCTTGAGGTGAGGTTGGGTCTTAAAGTGTTGTTGAGTTGACTATTTCGACGCTGTCGTTCTATCTTGTCGCACTTCGCACTTGACCATCCAGTGCATTGTCCTCAAGTTTGATTGTATTTGGTTGCCGTTCACGGTAGTCTTGCATGTACGTGTGTCAAACGCATTCCGACCAGAAATCCCTCTGGCCAGTTGTCGCACTTAAATTTTCAGGGTGTGTCAAGATAGCACGACAAGATTGAAACTTCTTTCATATCAAGAGTGACAATAATGCACGAAGTTTTTTCGGTTTTTATTGAAATACCTCAGGATTGAAATCGAATTTTGAGGATTTATGAAAATCAAAAGGTTAGATATTGTGAGCTGCACAAAATGGCGTTTTTAACTCAGTTTGGCCCAAAATGTACGTGTGACAAGATAGAACGACAGAGACGATTTACAGTTTCTTGATTTTCTAGAGAATTTCTTTGGAACAGAACAAAGTGTCAGTTTGATAGGTTATATGTTGCTCGGGTGCATACTATTAAGGAATCAGCTCCCCTGCATACAAATGTTCTGCTTTTCACCCATCTTTGTTGCCATCGCTGTTCATTTTCCGGATTTCCACTTTCCCTTGCCACGCCCCCAAACGGTGTTCCCACTGTAGTTGAGCAACACCTTGGTAATGCGCCTTGTCCCGTTCGTGGCACGAAATCATAGCAGCAGTTGGTGTTAATTTTTTTCTCCATTTTCCAGGTTTGTAGGTAACGAGCATGGTTTGGAGTGGGTTTTGTGGGATGGGGAGGAAATGGCCAAGGTCATCACCGGCAATCTACGAGCCAAAGCAACGACCCTCAGCCACTGCTGCAAACAGTCGGTGTCAACAACACTCTGTTATCATGGCGACGATCGGGACGGTTGCATTTTTTTTTTTTTGTGGCAGTTTTTTTTGAAAGATAAAAAAAGTTTCAGAGATTCAACTATCTTTACAAAGCTGACACAGTTTCTATTATTTATATGTTTGTTTCAAAACTATGGTTTTAAAATTGAAGTTTAAATTATTTGAAGCAATGCTTGCCTGTTTTCAAAAAAATTGTAATTGTAGCACAAGGGATAATATTCCTGTTCCATGGTAAAAAGAATCGGCTGACGCAATTTATTGGGCAGTCAATATTCAATTAACAGTTAATTGCTTTGCAAATTTAATTTGTCCTTGCATGTAATTCTTATCAGCTTATTAAAAATATTTTCAAAGTTACCGGATATTATTACACCAAAGCATTTGATTCAAGTATAATTTCATGCATTTAATAAAACTTTTAAATTAATTTTAGTGTTGAAAAGAAAAAGATTATTGAGTCAATGTAAGAGTCAGAGTCAGAGTCAGAGTCAGAGTCAGAGTCAGAGTCAGAGTCAGAGTCAGAGTCAGAGTCAGAGTCAGAGTCAGAGTCAGAGTCAGAGTCAGAGTCAGAGTCAGAGTCAGAGGTGGTAAATTTCTACTTGTATGTTTTTTTTCGTTATTTTGCCAACCAGTGCAATAATCCCCGGAACCTTCCCAGTTGACCTCGTAGTTCAAAGTTGCATTATTGTTTTCCAATTTTCAAGAACATTCCTTGTTTTAAGCTCCTGCGCTCCTGAACCAATTCACCTCCACGTGCCAAGTTTAGGCTGTCCTTTATTCCTTTGGTCCTTGTTGCCCGGTTAACGTCATGATTCGAAATCCGGACACTTAGTAGCATATCATTTTTGTTATAGCTGGCAAAAAATCATGTAATAAGTTGGAAATGTAGAAATATCATCAGGATGTAGTATAAACAGTCAGTTTCAAGAAAATGCATGCAAAATATGTCTTTTCTAACAATTTTTTAACAGAATTTTAAAATTAAAATGACGTGTTGTGCTTCGAATCCCGGACACTGATAAAAGCTGATTCGAAATCCGGACACTTTTGCTTCGAATTCCGGACACTCGATTTTACTTATGAATCGCACAAATTTGGACTGAAATGTTAGTGAATGGCATTCTTTAGGTCTCAAATAAGCTGTTAACATCAAAACAATCGATAGTTTATATAAAAATTTGCTAGAATTTAAGGAAATCGTAACCATAAATTTCTGCTTTGCCTTCCCGGTGCTTCGAACGCCTATGAAATATTTCAAGTGAAATGTTTCACATTTTTTGTAAACTTATAATTTTATTGTATTTAATTGTTTTGGCATTAACTACAGCGTTCAAACAAACTTTAAATGAAAGTTGATGTTGGAGTTCATCAAATAACACAGTTTTGGCATTCATAATGCGAACTTATATCCAAATAATTGATAAAACAAGATGAAGTGTCCGGGTTTCGAAGCGTCCGGGAATTCGAATCATGACGTTATGTACCCGCTATCCTACATTATGTACTTTAACTCTTGCTGCAGCACCGTGCTAATACCGTGACAGAAAAATAATTCGAGTGGCCTTTTTCCGAACCGGCATATCGTGAACGATTCGAGTCACCTTGAAAAATGGATTTCCATAAAATCGGCGATATTTGCAACGGAAATAAATGCTATGAACTTTTCGCTGTTGGTATTAGTGTAAGCAAAGCTCGCCGGGTTTTCCACCTAAAACAGGCAAACCATTAACCATTTTTAATGGGCATTTATCGAATGTTATTGTTATTCTATTTCCGAGGTTCATAACCGCTTAGTACTCTTATTGTTTTGGTGTTTGGAATGGCTCTCTTACACGAATACACACACACCTACACTAAATTTATTTTCATATACTCACAATCGGCCGAAAGGGTCGAGCGCAAAGTTGCTGCTTCCGGTATTTTCGGGGCTGCACGTGCGGAACAAACAAGTCCCCGCGCTGTTGGTGGTGGCCACTGCCTGGTGAGTGGATTCTCAGTTTTTCCCCCGCCATTTAATTGTGCTCGATTAACGGAACAGATCGCGCGCGCTTTATTCCGGCTAAACGGCCGTGGGAGGATTGTTTATTGCGCGTTTTTCCACTCGCGTGAAAACTCGGATTATTTTTCCTCTGGTAAGCACATCACATGTTACTGCAAGGATTCGGTTCGGTGGAAAAGGTGGAAGTTCTAGATAAACGTAGCAACCACGTGTCTGGTTTCGTGCTGCGTTTTCGTGAAGAAGCCGCAAAATTTAACGTTTTGGAAATGTGCATGATTTTATGTGGTGGGATTGCAGACAGATGGAATTGTGCAGGAATTGTGACGATAAAAATTACCAGATATTCGATTCCGAACCATAAGGTCGTAAATAGGCAGTAAAAGTGCGGCACGAGCATTGTATCACAAATTTTGCCACCCACCGCCATATGTGCAGAGAATAAATATCACACAGTGAATACATTGGAATCCGGGAGACTCCGGATATCCGAGAAATACAGATCACATTTATGGATTGATAGGGGAACAGCATCTAATTAAATCGTGCCTCTAATGTTGCCATATCAGCACTTTGACGTTCAATTACAGCTTATAAAAAGCGTTTTCAACTGAAATCGACTGATTAATAGCTCAATAGGAAGTGAGCAAGCAAGTTTCTACATATAGTTTTGCTAAAAAAGTTGGTTAAATAGTGAAAATCAGCAAATTGAACGGAATTAGGAGCGAGTGCTTAACCTGCCAAACATACGAGAATTTCCCCTAGTTCTTTTTTCGAGTACAATTTTCGATTTGCTTCAAATATGGCGTGGGAGTTCCAAGGCTACCTCAAAAACCACATTTTTCAAAAAATCATGTCTGCGGGACGGCAGAACCAATTTCAGATGGCTACATTTCAAAAGAACGGTGTTAAGATGGGCTTTGCACGGAAAATACTAAGATATTTTAAAAACATAGGTGAACACTAGGGTGCCCAGAATATGGTACTTTTTTCAAAACCTCGCTCCACAAGCAGAATATTGTTTCTTGAGCTATTTCAGGACTTAGGGCCAAATATGAGCATAATTGGTCAACATCAACCCATCGATACTCGGAGGTGAAGTTTGTATGGAAAAAAACGAAAAAAATGTACAAAAAACCCAACTTTCTTGCGGTTTGGTCTGTAGGGAGCACTACTTACAGCCAAATATTCCTAAAAGTGAGATTCTCATTGAAAATTTAATGATCTACAACTTTGTCGAACATACCAAAGCTGTAGAACTAGATCATGAAAAGTTATAAGCGATTTTAAAAAGTCATTTTTGTATAAAAAACATTTTTTTCACCAGCTTTAGCCTCGAGTATCAATGGGTTAATCATAACCAATTTCGCTCAAAATTGGCACAGATGCATAAATATTTTCCTATGATTTTTTGGAATATTTTACATTTTATAAACAAAATGGTGGATATTCTTTTACAAGATTTTGAGTTATGGTTATTTGATAAAAAAAGAATGTCGGAATTCGGTACATTAAAAGAACATAAAGTACCATGCTTCTCCATAGAAATCAGTTCCCACTACAATTTTCTGGAGATGGCATGGTGTTTTATTTTCAGTAAATGTAACGAATTCCGAAAAAAAACCTGAAGAAATCGTAACTCAAAATCCTGTTAAAAATCCGATTCACCCTTTTGGATATGTTACGTAAAACATTCTGAAACATCATTTAAAGAAATGTCAGCTATGAGCTCTTTGGTCCCGAGACCTTAAAATCAGCAAACAAAGTTTTTATTTTACTTGTAAGTGTATTCAGCCATTTTTTTTAAATGTCTTAGTAATTTAAATAAAAGCCTTACTTATCACCTTTTTTTAAACCATAGCAAGCTGAAATTGAATAAGCTTTGCGGAGATATGATTAAAAAAAACGATTTTGCGATATTCTGGAAGGGACTACCTTAATCGTCAAATAAAAAAATCGGATCTGGAGTGCGAATCCAATACGCCGCTAGTCAAAACCCATCCCCTACCGGTCAGAACTCCCAGTGAGCAGATTTACTCTTTGAAGGGATCTGACATTGCCGAGAAAAGACAGGAATCGAACCCATCAGCTTCCGCTTACTAGGTGAAACACGTAACCTCACGGCCACAGTAGCTTGGTCAAGGAACTCCAAGCAACTCCAAAATAAATTAATGAAGAATAATTGTGATCGCGTAAAGCCATTGTCCACATGGAAAGAAGGGGGGAGGGGGCGGTCAACAATTTCCAAAAAGGTATCCACGTGGTTTATGGATGGCCCCTGGTATTCAGAGTATTCTATTGAAATTTTTTAGTATTTTTTAACAGTAGTCTTAATATTTATCTGATTCTTTTATGAATGGTTAAAACTGCTCATAGGACATTTACAAACCAGGTCCCGCATAAAAAAGTACCATATAAAAACTTTTTTTCATATGGTAATTGAACTTTAAACTATATTGTTACTACCATTTCCAAAAATGTTTGACTACTATTTTAAAAATGGTATTTATATGGTTGGCTTGAATTTTTACTATCTCACAAATGGTTTAACAATCTGGCATAAGGGTGGTTAGCAATGGTAACCTTAAAAAACTCAGTACTATTTTCGTCAAAAAACTGTTTGCTGTATGGTAAATATATGGTTTAAGTACTATTTGGCATAAAGTAATCTTAAATCAAACAGTTCACAAATAGTTTAATATAGTTAAATTTTAATTTTGGGAAATTGAAAAACGATTCCACAAATAGTTACCATTTCTCAAAGTGTCATTGTATGATCCAATATGGTAATCAAATGGTAATTTTTTATCCGGGGTGGACACTGAAAATTAGAATGGTTAAGCGGTTTCCTTCGTTTCATGTGCAGTTTACTTTTTATTTTTAAAATTTTTTAAGACGCGGTTTCAGAAATTTGAATAATAACTGCACAACGTATTTACAAATATTTTTGAATTATGATCTTTTTGTTGATAACTTTTTAGCTTTTTCAAAAAAATTCATAATAATTCCTAAAGAATGAACTGAATGTAGTTTGATATCCACACCCTTACAAAAATCACAATTTTCTGAGTTCAATATCCCACTTTTCATACGATTTTTTGAGTTCAGGTAATAAAACCATAAAAATGGTTATATGGGTTGAACTGAAAAATTCGTATGAAAAGTGGGATATTGAACTCAGAAAATCATGAGTTTTGGTAAGGGTGCACACAATATGTTCCCACCAAACAGGTCGTAGTTTTATGTCCTTTTTCCCCATCTCTAACACTCGAAACACTCGTGTGTCCCACCACGTGGTGAGGCACGACGGCAAGATGGCATTCCATGTTGATATTTTATTTCTTTTTGTATCAGAAAAAGCCTACCCCATCACCCCACCGCCATGTGCCATTTGGGTTGAAGTCCCACGATAGTTATATCAATATATTCACGTTCATGTGTAGTATATGAAGAACCCGTCACGAGACACTATTTATATACACTCTACCAGTAGCGGCAATTCTTCACGATATCGCACGACTGTTGGGCCAAACAAATCAAAATCAAATCCAAGTTGTATGTTCTACCACGTGGGTGGAGTTGGGTGGGTAGAATGCTCATGCGGTGAACTTGGAACATGTGCCAAAATTCCAATCGATTAAATGTTTGTACTTTTTCTTTTTTGCCCAAACCAGTTGTGCAATCAAACCGTAACCGAATCAAAACAGCCGCAGTCTTGGTCGAGGTTTAAATCTGTACGGAAGATCTTTTTGTTTTGCGTGGTGACTTTTCGATTGTGCACTTTTAGTACGAACCCTAACCACAAACTGCTCTTGATTGATGATCGTACTAACCTTTGGCTTTGCTCTCGTTTCCACCCTCAGTGTGAACCTCCCACGTGTCACCGCCCAGTTGGAGAAGCTGATGGGGACCAACGTGGTCCGGCTGACGGACCGGAAGTACATGCAGGAGCTGCAGCGCCGCATCCAGCAGGATTACAATGTCACCCTGGAGAAGCGAATCAGCGAACGTGAGGTGAGAATCACGCCCCGTTGCATTCCGGGACTGCTTTGCGGTTGGAGTTGGTGGAAATTTAATTCACTGCTGCAGTGTTTGTAAGGGAGACCTGGGTCGTTTCATCGGATGTTTAGAGAACATTTTCATTCTAAGTGCAATACCCCAAATGGCCTTAGTCAGAGCTTAACCTCAAAATTAAGTGTAGCAAGTTGAAAGAAGTTAGAAGGTACCCGTTCCTGGGTGCACCCACAAAAACATGAACCACGAAGTTCGCGCGTTTGGTCGTGGTTTAACGTCGTCAACGCGTCTCGTCGCAAATGATGTGGGATGTTGGGGTTAATTAGTACAGTGCAACGCGAGAGCTGAATTGTAAATTGAGACCGTGTGTGACAACCGGGATGACCGCGACTGCTTAATGGAAAGGTTACTCGTTTTACATCGGACAGTTTGTGCTGGCGGTTGCTTTGGGGAAATTCAAAAGGACTGATTAACTTGCAGTAATTTAAATTCTATTCTTTAAGTGACTTGCAACTCCCTTGAAAAAAAAAAGTTCGCTTCACGTGAACGTCAAACTATTAGTTGAAATACGAATATTTCACTAAAATTTCGTAATTTTTTTTTCTGAAACTTCTTGCATTATCTACTACAGTCGACTCTCTGGCTGTCGATCTTCCCGATTTCAATATTGCTCCTTCTACCGATGAAATTTTCAGTCCCTTCAAACTGCATACTACGATTCTCTTCATTCCTCGATATTTTCTCTTGCTTGAAGGATCTCTTCCTCGACGGTCCCTTGAATTAATTTTGCTCTAAAAATCTCTTCTGGTTGTCAATAATTTCACTTTCTCATGGCTTGCATAGACATTTTTCTTTGAGAAACCAAGCTTTGAAGGGTGTTTGACATTTGTTTGTTTTTGTTTAGTGACGTTGCCATCGTTCTCACCCATAGCTGAGAATCAGGAAAAAAATATTTTCAATCGAGTCTTCATTTTGCATCGTTCTGTAAACTGATGATTCTCTTCCTCGACGGTCCCTTGGATATTGACAACCAGAGAGTCGACTGTTTATTGGTATGCCTTTTATCAATGCATGGCTAATTATAATTAGTAAAACAATTTTTTTAAGTATTCCATACGCTTGATATAAAAAAACATGTTTTTTTTACAGTTTGAACATTCTGAGCTTGGCTTTAGTACATAATTGATATTTTGCTTGTCTACAAAAAATTCAACTATTTAAAGTTTTGAATAATATCATGTGCCATTTATGCCTACCGACTACAGCTTTTTACTAGAATGACACCACCGTCGAGTGGTTCCATTAGACAAAATGGGTCCCAAAAGTGCATTAGGTTTTCCCGGTGAGCCATCCTCCATCGACCCTTTTGCTATGTTTCATGCTCAGCTTGCCGGTTGCAAGCAATGCATTTTTCGACTAGATCTACGACAGCCAAGGCCACAAGAGGGTAGATATTGGAACGTCTATGGAAGTGGATAAAAAAATCGAACTTTTAATGGAAACTAACCCATACCCAGATTTTTTCCCCCCATTCAACGAACAGCTTGAGGTCATCCAAAGTGACGTATTTCGCGATGGTTCTCGGAACATTGCCATTCGTGGCAAATATTTGAACAACGGGCCTAACATGCATTGCATGTCGCTTGTCAGCCTCGCCACAACAAGTGTAGAGATACACGTGGTCTTACGCGCGGTCATAAATAACTTGTAGATTCGGCTAATCCGTGTTTACTGCCGGTAATAACTTGCGACAATAACGGCCATCAAATAAAAAGTAATGCATACCGCCGGAGAGTGCTCTGCCCCAAAAGATGACATTTTCTTCAGCTAAAGCAACACATCAGAAAAAAAGTTATCCACTCCGTCAGCGCAGAAGGAAGGACTCCTCACACGAGACCGTAAACGCATCTTTACTACGCGGACGTGCCCCATCGTCCTAATGCGATTATCAAGTATAAATCTATTTTTACGAGAAAAATCTCCCACACCACCGCATGAATACCAGTGTGGATGAGCAGGAGCACACATTAAGCTGATTTTCCGGGGGCGAGGAAAACTCTGACTTTGTCGCACATTTGCGCGGATCACGTGCTCCGGCGGGAAGCTTACTCGGCGAAGATGTACGCGGAACATGATAGCTTGTTCTTAGACACTCTGGAAAAAGGAGGCTCTTCGGCATGGAAAAGAGCAGCGTGTGTGGAATGTGCCAGGTGTGCGTAGGAGTGTCGCATAACCTACCCCACACCAGGTGACATTGGAGGCATGGAACTTAGTAGCACGTGGAACTTAGTATAGGTATTTGTAATGACTGAAGAAATGCGAAAAATAGGAAAGCCTTAACAGATAATTTTCAAGATTTAAAAAAAATCTATCATGTATTGAACTAGTAAAATGAGCCCTATGATTGACAATTCTGGATATTTTTTTTTTGAAAATGAGTCCAATAAACAGAAAACAATTTTTTGCTATTTGCATGTTCTAAAAAACTTCTGACTCAAAGCGCTCAGTAAGTAAAAACATAAAATTTTGTTTGTTGGACCTTTAAAAAAAACCTCACATTATATCTATATTCTTTATGGTTAAAAATTTGTTTTATTTTGTTAATCCACTGACACACATAAAAACGATTATGGATAATTTTATATTTGTGGATACAAATATGTAACAAATTGGTTTGTTAACAGTGTAACTTTTTTTCATCACAATTTACAACTTTGTTAAGAACACCAAATTGAATAATTCGAATATTTACGTTCTGTTTCTGCTGACAATTCAACGCATTCAATATCAATTCTATAATGCCAAGTTCGTGCTACAAACATCCAATTCCAGCTAACCTCAACGAATTTATCCCACGACAACATACCTCCCATTCCGACCGGCTTTGCCTAACCAGGGTTTACGCAATATTAAGGTCACATATGTGGGCCATTTTTCAATGACTTTACAATTGCGGACTGTCGTCGGCTCCAACACCTCTGCCGGCAGTCGCTGTTTGCCCGGGATGATGGTTCTCTTAAGTAACATTCACCTGGGTGGAATTGCAACAGTTCCGGGCGTTGCGACCTAGGCTTTAGTCTTGCGAAGAAGGAGGGAGTTCATGAAATGTGCTCAATAAGGTCAGTTGGGGTTTGCGTGATTCTTTTTTTGTAGATTTTTGTGTGAGCTAAAACGATGAAATGTGAAAAGGTTTAACGAAATGTAAACTGTCCCACGTGGGCTAGCTTGAGCAACAAATCGCCACCAAGGGATTCCGTTTTCCCCGACCTAACTTTAGACATTTCTGGGGCGTAGGTTAGTACCGTGGTTGGCCCAATCTGTCACCCCTCCAACGCCCTCAGCTAGGTGGCCAATGTTTGCCTCGTTGCTTCACGTGCTATTTGCACTAGTCTGTCCGGCTCTTGCTCTCTGAGGTAATAACACTATCGCCGCCCCAGTCTGGTAACTCTGTGTAAGCAAGAGTTATGGTGATTACCTGCGCATTTATTTCCGTTTCTCCGCTATCATTATTTATACAATATTTAATTTTTGTTTATTTACTTTAATCTTATCCATTTTTTCAAACTTTCATTTTTCTCATATCTCACCCATTCGTCACCACAAACCAACCAACAAATGACAAACAAACCACCCGCGTACCACACATTGCACAAATACACTGTTGATTCGGGCACAAAAATAACACACACACACACACACACACACACAAATAGCATGAAGAGCTCGAGCGACAAAAGTACCTGATTTTGCACGGCAAGTACGGCGCGCACAACTGTCCCCGGAATCTGCTCCAGCTGCACAGCGTCGTTCTGGTAAGGATTCCATAGGAACCATTTCAATTTGATGGTGTTTACTCAAATTGGAAATATTTAGTTTTTTTTTACATTTTTGATACTTGGAATTCATGAATGTCAAAATCTTTAATCTTTGAAATAAAATGAGTATTATTTTTTACACAAATGTGTAAAGTCTCTTGAATAAAATAAATGAAAGTTTAAATTTTTTACAGAATACTATTTAAAAAATGCTAAATAAATTTAGAATTTTGCTATCATAAAAAAATGCTAAATAAATTCAATATTTTTTTTAAATTATACAGAATCAAAGTACATATATTCTGAAGAAAACCAAAATCTACTAATTGTGTATTATTTTAATAAGATTTTTAAAATATTAAATGTTACTTAATGTTAATAAGATAATTTCCATATTTAAAAAAAACTTTTAAAATTGGTTGTGAATCATTAAGAATAGATTTTTAACGCTTATTTATGCATGTTCAAAAGGGTGCCCAGAATATAGGACTTTTTCTCAAAAGCTCGCTCCACAAGCTGAATATTGTTCCTTGAGCTATTTTAGGGCTGTGGGACAAATATGAGCAAAATCGGTCAACATTTACCCATTGATACTCGAAGGTGAAGTTTGCACGGGAAAAATCGAAAAAATATATGGAAAACCCAAGTTTCTTACGGTTCGGTCTGCACGGTGCGCTACATCCATCCAAATATTCCCAAAAGTAAGATTCTCATTGAAAATTTAATGCTCTAAAACTTTGTAGAACATACAAAAGCTGTAAAACTCGATCCTGACAAGTTATAAGCAATTTAAAAAAGTCATTTTTGTATGAAAATTAAAATCAATTTTAGGCCCGGGTATCAATGGGTTAATCTCAACCAATTTCGCTCAAAATTTACACAGATGCTTAAAATAACCCACCAAATCGTTTTCTGCTTGTGGAGCAGGGGGTCATTTTTTCTGGGCACCCTAATGTTCAATCATAAAAAGACTTTTTAATATTTCAACAAATTTTGAATGTCGGTACCACAGAACGGTAAAAGTCTTAAAAGTTTCGCAAAAAATATATAATGTCATGATTGATATTTGGAAATTTAAAATGGTAACATAACTGTAATGATGTTTAAAGCACTTACTTTTTGTTTCGAAATATCGAAAGCGATACTTTTTGTTTCGAAATTTCGAAAATCAGGCTTGAAATTTAAAATTAAGTCTTTTTTATTTGTCTGTCCTATACAATTATTTGAAAGATTTTTTTAACGAGGACTTTGTCTGTGTTTGTTTACTAAATTTTAATTCGTTTTGGGGAATTTAGCTTATAGTGAGTGCAATAAAATTAAAATCATTTAATATTTTAAGAATAATTTGTTTATTTTATCAGTTTTTTGTGATTGATTTTTTTTCTGCATCTGTTGAACCATCTGGGAGATGAAAAGAGGGAATGCGTAACGTGATTTTTGAATGATCCCACTTTGTTTACATCAAAAAAGTAGAAGGTGGTTCAAGCATAAGCGTGACTTTTTCCTTGCACTCGAAAGATTTGTTTTGAAATCTGTTGTGCGCAAGTTTTCAGAAGACAAATAATTGCGTCAGAAGTGGGTAAAGTTTTGCGAAGTCGGTTTGCAACAAAATGAAGTTTACGGTAGTCGAGCTCGTACCTGTGTCAAACGCGTTCTGACCTGAAATCCCTTTCGCCAATTGTCGCACTTACATCAATTTTCAGGCTGTGTCAAGATAGCACGACAAGATTGAAACATCTTTTATATAAAAGTGACATAAATGCACGGATTTTTTTCGGTTTTTATTGAATATCTCAGGATTGAAATCGATTTTTTGGGATCTGTGAAGGTCAAAAGGTGAGGCACTGTGAGTTGCACAAAATGGCGTTCTTATTTCAATTTGGTCCAAAATCAACGTACGACAAGTTAGCACGACAGTGACGATATACATTTTCAACAAGTTGAGAAAACTAGCTTGAAAGTGTATTAAGCTAAGTACATAACATAAATTGAATATATTTCAAAAACTTTTTCGTTTTCCGTTACGAACTCATTTTCAATGATAATATGTCACTTTGTAAGTTTACAAATAATCTTAATTTGCAAAATTCTAATGATTATATTAAGTTAACTAACGTTTGGAAGTTTTCAAAATTTATTCAAAAATCTCAAAATGATTTCATTTGAATTCTCTTCGTATTTTTTTTTCATTTTACAAAAAGAATCTTCAGCCTTTCAATGTCACCCCGGTTTACGGTAGATGAAATTGTATGGAGACTAAAGAGATTAAATTGATGGACTGATTTGCATAATCGTGAAGTTTTGAATCAAAGAAACTAATGTACCGTCAACAAGGGTGACATTGGGTCTTGGGGTCATTCTTAACCCCAAAACTCAATGTCACCCCTGCTGAAGTTACAAAAATATACATTAAAAAACTAACTATGTGAATTTTTACTTACTAAAATATATTAAGAGTAATGGAATCATGAATTAAATACATTTAATTAATTTAATTATTGTTACGAAATTTAAATTTATTTCGAAAGTGTTTCAAAATCAGAAATTTGCGGATGGTAAAACTATCTTTCTACCATAATGATTTTTATGTGATCATCAATTATCAATATTATAAATAAATATTAAACAAACTATTTCCTTTATAATTTCCTCTTACGATCTGGTAGCCTGCTTTCGTCATGCTTTCACAACAACGTTCTTGTGTAGGTTTCGCGCTTCCCACAACAGAAGAGACTGTTATTTATTATCGTTTAATGTTTTTATTTTTTGTTGCGCTTTTCCAATGCTGTTGTCAGGCCACACTGCCGACAAGCCACTTCCGGTGTCCATAATCCGTCTTTAATGGGCTTTAAGTTTTAATATTGCACCGCACACGAGACTAGGGGATCAGCTCGCCTGGAGATGGCCGCTCACAGGTTTATTGCTTTTCGCTTTAGTTGTTGCCAGGTGAAACTTTGATAAATAATTCATATTTTTTTTTTGGTTGCTCACCGCCACGGTGAAGATTTGTTGATGGGATAAAGTTAAATTTGGGTGAAATATGGATGGTCGTTACTTGATTGTAATGAAAATAAATGATGGTATTTTTACCTTATTTTTTCAGGCGAAGGAGATTGAACGCGAGCGTAACCTCATCCTGTCCGGTGCCGGCGATTCCGTCCCCGACGAGCTGAGCAGTTCGGTTTTCAGCGTGAACAAGAAAACCAACCAGCACATCTGCAACAAGCGAGAGAAGGTAGCAGACTTGTTGGTTGATCTTTTTGAAAATTTACTAAATTACTGTTTCGTTCCAGCTTAAAACCATCCGCGAGAAGAATGCCGAACGGTTGATCAAGCAGGGACTCCGCTGGGAGCGGGAACGTCTCCAGATGGAGGAGTTTAACCGTCAGCAGGAGATTGAGCGTCGTTCGCGTCGCGAATCACTGCTGGAGAAGGAGAAGCTGTACATGATCGAGGACAACGAGCGTGCGCTGAACCTGCTCCGGATGAAGACCAAGAAGGGACCGTGCCGGGACATGGACCTGCGCTCGCTGCTGATGCAACAACGCGTCGAGCTCGGTGAGAAGATTCAGCAGCGTGACTTTGAGCTCAACAACTCCGACAAGCGCATGGACTCGGATCGTAGCAAGGAGAAGAAGAAGCGCCACCACAAGAAACATGCCCCGAAGAAGGACGTGGACATTGATGTGCAGGTGTCCTCCCCGGAGGAGGGTTACATCTCGATGAACCAACCGGACGATTCGCCCAGTGAGCTGGAGTCTTCGGTTATGATCCGCATAGACAAGGACGGCAAGGGAGAATCCGGGGACGATTCGGACCAGCTGGATGAGCCGAGTACGGCGGACGCTAGCGAAGCCGCTGGAGGGTCGGAAAACGACGACGGGGATGCGTCGGAAGCGGCAGAATCGGAAGCGTTGAAGGAGGAGATGAACAAGGCGCTGGAGAAGAAGAAGGTCAAGGCTCGCAATGAGGACCCGAAGATTACGCGGTTGAAGGAGGCGGATGTAGGTTTAACTTTGAGCGTAATTTGAGTTGTTTTAAAATGTTGTTTTTTTTTTTTAATTTCAGACTGTCAACGAAATTTACAACATTGCGGACGAGATCATTGTATTGGAGAAGAAGAAGACCAAGAAAGGTTTTGGAAAGTAGATAAATTAAATGTGGTTTGACACAGGTAGAACCGTAGTTTCTGTGCTGATGGGAGGTGCAGTTTAAATTGATTGTGATACCAAATTTGAACATGAATAGTTTGAATGTATTAAATGATGGGTTAATAAATGTTGATATTTACTTCTTCTAGTTCCAAATTTTATTAGGTGCCGAAAAAATGTTTCCAAATTTGCATTCTTCCTTACAATACTCCAAATTTTCACAGTTTTTGTTTAGCATTCGGATAAAAATATATGATTTAGAAATAGTCATCTTAGAAAATTTTCAATGTCAGAAAACTCTAATAATGAAAAAACAGCATTTGTATAAGATCATTAGCAATTTCTTAATTTTGGATCTTTTTTAGGCAGCTCGACCTACTTCCTGTTCAATTCTAACCTAAATTTCCAAGGATTTAACTAAAATGCTTATCAAATGATTCAACAAATTTTAGGCAGCCAAACAGAATCCCAGCTTTTTCTGGAACTCTCAGGAAGCATTACTGAGATTTCACAGTCATTCGCGAATATCCTTCCTGGAATCCAAATCATCCAAGCTTGTTCCATTCAATAAATTTTATCTTTTCCCAAGAATTGTTTCTGTCAAAGATAAGTTTTCCTCGCTTCCTGTTGGCACCGTCAACAAAACTCCCACCAAACTAGATTAAACCTCAGCAGAAGGGAAAGCCACCCATCGCCACCCCACCCCCTTTCCAACAGCAGACTCGATTTTATGAATGAAAGTCCCCGTTCTAACCTCGTGCACCGATGTTTGCAGTGCACGTACTACAAGTGGAAAGCTCCCTTTTCACCACCCTCACGAGCTCGGGAAAACTCACGAGGACTTTCGGCACGTCGGATGAACGCATTTTCCGACCTGGTTCACTCCCAGCCAGAGGGCGTTCATCGCGCGATGAACTTTCGCTGTGGCGCGCGACTTTTGACTCGGAAAAGTGTATAAAAGCGTGCTGCTGGCGGAAAATTTCGCTCAATCGCGCTCCAACAAGTGGTTCCGAAACAGTTTTTCCTACCGTGGTAGTTGGGACAAAAGGTGATTTTTGAATCGTTTTAGTGAGTCATTGGTGAATCCGTGCAGTGCAAGCAGTGTGAACCAGACAAGAAGGACTAAGCAAAGTAGCCGATTGGCAGACAACAAACAAAAAAAAGGCAAGGTATCGTGTGGTGTCATCTGGCTAATGGAATACGATATCTCCACTTTTGGAGACACACACTTCCTTCTTTCGACTTTTATGAAGTTGTTGGTTTTTGGCGACAGGACTCCTTTTTCTTTTATTTCAACGAAAAGCTCATAGTGAACCAAGTGATGCGTGCTGGTCAACCTCGTAAAAGTTAATGATGGAACGAAAATTTAATTAGAGACATGGTCATCAACGAAGAAATGCCGGCAAAAAAGAGAATACTTTCAAAAGTTGCCCCGAAAAAGTGCTTATTTCCGGTGGCGCCCAGGAATGTCCTGTGATCTCTGATTACGGACGGTGTTTCCAGGAAGACTGTCTGATTCGTTTCCTTGGAAGGATGGACATCAGGACCGGGTTTATCAATTATTGAAACCCGAACAAACCAACCTGTTGGTATCGATTAGCTGTGTGGTTATGCTTTCGTTATTTAATTATTCAAAAAGCAGGTGTATTGCAATCATCCTGTTGAAAAAAAAAACGCAGAAAAAGCCTGTTTTGGACTGTACCTTAATTACAATCTGTAGTGTTGTTAAGAGTGTGAGTGATTGTGTGAAGAATCCCTAATTGAGTGTGATGTGTTTCGAGTGTGTGTTTGTGGTGATGGGAAAGACAAATTCCACTTGATAACGCTCGATAATGGATCTATCATCGCCTGTCACTTCCACTTGTGGAGGGCAGGTGATTGGCAGTGAGGTGGTTTGAAAATTTTGCTTCATTGAATGATTTTTGTTTTTCCGGTTCGAATTTTTGTACAATATATGGTGTAAATTTTTCAAATGAAATGCTATAAAACAATTAAAGAAAATCGAAAAAAGGGTATAAATTCTGAATGGTTCCTCCCAACATTTGGTTTGGCCGATAACATTTTCAATCAATTTTTTAACACATTTTTTTCAGTTTCGGAAACATCCTTTCAATTGAATATTTCGGTAAAATGTTTATCTCCTCGCTTGAATGAAAACAATATCCATAATTATAACTTTTCCATTAAAGTGCTGAAAAGTTCAACTTTTTTTTGCGATGAAAAGTAGGCCCGAGTAGACGGAAATAACTTGGAAATATTTTTTTTTTGATATTTGAAAATACTAGGCCAATAACAATTCATGTTATTTATAACAAGATTTGTAATTCGTCGTTGTGAATTTTTTGTTATTGGATTATTATTGTTATAACAGACTAATAATATTTTAACAACTAATCCGATCATCCCAATAACAGTTTAAGGTATTCTTCCATAACAATAAATGTTATTCCAAAGTTTTTTTTTTTGCTTTCAACCAATATCAGACCAATAACAAATTTTGTTATGATAACATAAACTGTTATTAAACCCTTAAGCAAAAAATGAATTTTTCAAGAAGATTCCATAACACTTTCTGTTATTTTAACAGTATTTTTTTTATTGAAATGGCATGTATTCTGTTATAACCGTCTGTCTGGGGGTCGTTTTTTATTCGAAAATGACAAGAAAAGTAATGAAATTCAAAACAAAATATGTCATTTTTTTTAAATCTATTTCTTAAATTAATGCTTCTCTTTCCAAAATTTTGGCCTGCGAAATCCTAACAACTTCTACTGCCCCTGTTTGCATAAATGTCCCATATGCATTTGCATCACTTTTCAGTTATTGATGCAGTTTGGTTCAAAATCGTGTGCTCTTTCAGAAAACCAGAGATATCCAGTACCTTGTTCTAGAAATCTGGAGGAAATCCTATTTTCCACTCTCAGTTAACAACATACATCAAATTTGAATTTCAATGAATGTATTTGGTTAAAAAAACTAAAAAATATTATTGAGGTGCCAAATATAACCAGCTCATCTAAGTACTACAAGTATGCAAAGTTTTTTTTTGTGTTATGCCTTGAACAATTAATGAACCAAAGAATCATGCTATCTCCAAAATTTGTAAATTCCATTTATAAATCAATAAAATACAGCACCTGCACTGCCCATGTTCGCATAAATGTCCCATATGCAAAAACAGCAAGCTGAGAAAAAAGCAAAACAAGTTTGTCCCACACATAAGGCTACGTGTTAAGTTTTCGCGAAAAAACTGGATTTCCTCCTGATTTCTAGAACAAAGTACTGGATGTTATATGCTTTTCTGAAAGCTCGCGATTTTGAACCAAACTGCATCAATAACTCAAAATCGATGAAAATGCATATGGGACAGTGCAGGAGTTGGTGATTGCAACTGGTGTGCTAAATAAAACACATTAAAATTTTGATTAAATCTTTCGATTAAATCCTGGAAAAAATTGATTCTTCAAATTTGTTCAATAAGTTTCATAGACTATGGTGTATTTTGGCAAGCATCTTTGCGTGAAATATTGCTCTATTTGACATTTTAGCAAAGATTTACGTAATTCATGCATTGAACATCAGAAGAGGTCTATTTTAAATCTACTTGAATTTAATATACATGACAGCTAAAAAAAATTCATCACTTTAAAATTTAATCTGTATTACATTCTCGCTTTTTTTTTGTAAAATATATTTCTTGTTAAATTTTAAAGAAATCAAGCGTAATTGAAGTATCAAATTTTTGAATAAAAATTACATTTTGATTATTTGATTCGCCTACCGTACAAATTGCACGAAATATCGTAGATAATCCATAACTAATTAAAATTTTCTCAACTGACAGTTCAGTTAAAATCATAAACTTGTATTTTCTCATTTTCCAATTTTCGAAACATTTAGTAGAAATCCGAGTATTTCAAATACTTTTGATATCATGCAGGGCCGTAGCCAGGATTTTTGTTCGGGGGGGGCTCGGGATCAAAAATTCAAAGGATATGAAAATCAGCAAATCAGAAATACCATTTGTTTAAATTCACCTGGTGAACGGTATAATTATTGAGACGAATTATAAAACTGTAAAATAATGTATGCAAAAAAGATTTTAAAAAGCTTCATCCATGTTTAAAAATATTTAAATTGAAGAAAATGCTTCATCAAAAATCCACTTTTTTCATGTAAAAGGACTTGAAAAGAAAGTGATTTTCTTACGTTTTCTTGGATTGTTGAAATTTCAACGAATTTCAAGAAAAACTGTCCGCTAGCAAGTTATCGTTAAATTTAAAATATACCCTGAATAAATTTTTAATAAAAAAAAAATGCCCGAAGAATGTTAATTTATCTCACTTATGTATAATTTCGTTTTTCTACAAATCTGGATGAAAAACTTATGAACAAATTGGTAAATTTCTACTTTCTAATTTAAAACCGTCTAGATTTAAATTTTTAGCTGTGTGTATATTTTGATGACAAATTTTATAAATAAAGACTATGAACTGTAAAAAAATGAAGCACGATTTTTAAATAAAATAAAACTCATAACTTAACTTTTCTTGAAATTTTCTTTAAAAAACATTAACACTGTTTTATTTAAATTGATTTAAGGCTATTGAAGCTTTTGCTTATTTCCTTAAACTAATGAAACCTCTCCCAACTAAAAAAAGTTTAATTACTGGTTGAATTGAATGTATAAAGAGATATTAAGAAATGCTAAAAAAATATAAACGCCACAATATTTGCTGAAAAAAATCTATTTATTGAAAGCAAGCTAAAATCATAGTTTGATTTCCTCGATTAAACCAAAAAAAATTGCTAAAAAATTGCTCCAGAATTTTGAGCATTGATAAATTTTTCCAAATTGTTGAAAAAATATAAATCAGATCCTTTCTTAAAGTTTTTTATAGCAAATAATAAATAGTTGAGTGCTGTCAACATTGTATATACCGTCAGTGGGGGTGACATTGGGTCTGGGGGGTGAGATTGGGTCAAAGTGATTTTTTACGGATTTTACTATTTTCTCAGGTTCTTCTCATTGAAACTGAATTCTGTTAAAAGGGTTGTGTAGTGGACATCTTAAGATGACTTCGATGAAAAAATCTCGTTCCTAGAAAAAATCCTGTTATTTTGGCAGCTGTCTAAAGTTGAGGTACGTTTTTGGCCAAAAATGACTTCTCGAAAAAACATTTTTCTAATACTTTTGTTAGAATTGCTCGAAAACTACCCAAATGTTTGAAAATCTCCACTTCAAACATTGTAGCATGTCAATACGATTCCCTCGAACAAGAAACACTGTTGGATGACTTGTTTTTACCATATCGTTGTATTTGAGCATCATTTTAGTTTCATTTGACCTAATGTCACCCCCTCTAAGGGGTGAGATTGGGTCAATTTTCAAACTATTGGCATTCAAGGTAGTGTTCATCAAAATCCACCATATTTTGGGAAAATGTCAGTAAACTATCTAAGAACAAATCTACGTTGAAAGATTTTCGATGTTGTTTAAATTGTTTTTGTTATTAAGAAATTACGAGAGGTGTATCGTTTTTTGACTCATAGTCACCCCCACTGACGGTAGTTATATAGTTCAATGTAATAATCTATGAATTCATAAAAAAAAACATTTATTTAAAAAAATACGTCTTTTCCGATTTTTGACCAAAAATCCTAAATTCACAGTAATCTTTAAAGAGCACTATTTCATTAAAAAAGCTAAAATAAACACTATCCAATGTATTGAAAATAGTATACAAACAATTAAGCAAAGTTCTCAAATGAGAATTTGATTTAAAGATTTTTCTACTCGTTCCTGAGACACAGCTTCTTGAAATTTAAAATAAAATTGTAAGATGAAAAATATAAATACATAAGTTACGGAAATTGCTTTCCGCATAATTGATCGACGCCACCAACATAGTTAGCACAGCCGACAACAGTAACCCAAACTGCGAACAAAGCTAAACTTCGTTTACCTCGCCGCGATTCCGCGATTAAAGCAAGTAGCTCGATTAATGCTCAATAAGCAAAACCTCAGTACCTCGTGTGTGAGGCCCTGGGGGACTTTTCGATTACAATAAAATCAGAACGTTTTGGACAGTCAAACTAACCACATCAGTGTTATTTATTTGGCGAAATATCTTCCCTTCTACAATGGACGTTTTATAACTCATATAATTACGATTAACACATTGAAATCTTCAATTACTTTTATTGCTCTCCGAACTGTTTTTTAATCTGAAATGAGTTTTGATAGAAAATATGATTTTACATGAAAATAGGAGCAATATGAATGTTTTACTAAACTGTTGGTAAACATGGTTGAGTTGGTTCTAGGAACGGCTAATGCTCTCTTAATCTTTTTTAGCAAAATAAAAAAAATACATATCACAATATTTTTTTCATTTCCCTCATATAACTAATAAAAATGATTTAAAATTATATAATATCGTGACTCTGGAAACGAAATCCTACAATTTTTAGGATTTAGAAATTGTTTATTTACGAAATCTGGTTCAATGAAAAGTCAAGAAAACTTGACATAAGAATGTTTAAAACAATGAGATATTTCCTGTAAATCTAATCTACGTCTGACATTTTGCTACTAGAACCATATTTAACATTCAAAAGGAAATAAAAAAAAAGTTTTGCCCTATCATGCTAGTACGAAGCACGGTAGTAACGTAAAATTCCAAATAAAAAACGCTCAAGCAATGGACAACGAAAGGGTCACGAAAATATTTTTGTCAGGCGGTAAGCAGCTGAAAGGGAACATAATCAAAAAGTGGCGTTTGACGTTTCTTCGCGCGCTAATTGTGTGCAATATTTTTTGATGAAAAAAATCAAATAACTTGAGTTTGTTGATTTGAATGCGACTGAAAATTAGAAACGTTTGAAAAATGTTGTATATGTTAAAAAAATATTAAAAATACATAATTTCCTAAAAACGCAGAGTCGAACATTTAAAGGATAGAATTTGTTTTTTACTGAGAGTGAAGTTAAAGATTAGGGAAAGCCATTAAAATAATCATTTAATTTTCGGGAAAAAACTGAAAAACTCACCAATTTATAAATTGTAGAATAAAATAATAAATAAAAATATAGTCCATTTAAAATGAAAAAAAAACGCAAAATTTAAAAAAATAGAAAATTTAAAATTTAGCGGATTTAAAAAAAATAGAAAATTTAAAATTTAGCGGATTTAGAGATTTCAAAATTCTGTAATTTAAGAATTTTTAAATTCAAATGTTCCAAAATACAAAGTAAAAACACTTTGAAATAAATAAAATGAAATATAAAATTATATAAATTGTGAAATTTTCAAATTTAAAATTAGGCCGCTGCGAATATTTTTGATTAAATTTATATCTCTCGATTCTGGCCAATGTCGAGGGGGCGGGGCAAAAGCAAATAAAAAATATATAAAAAAAATAAATTATAAAATATGGTTTTATTTTTTTAAATGTGTTTTAAAATGCATTTTGTACCAGTTGTTTTGCATCCAAAGTTTTCAAAATATCCGGCTAGTGACGAAAACTTTTTTTCTGTACTGTACATCGAAATTTTAGAAAAAATAAAATATTTTCAGCGAGGCAAAACATGTCGTATTTTTGACGCAAGAAAATGCACTTCATTTTGTTTTCTACATAATGGTGTGAAGTTATTTGAAACAAATGTTTTATTTGTCCTACGATTTTTCGGACAAGTTGCAGGAGGGACAGAAATATGAAATTAAAAAAATATATTTAGAATTTTTTATTATTAAAAATTAAAACTCTGAAATTATAAATCTTAAGATGCTGGAAATTCAAAAATTCAGAAAGACTAAAGTTTGAAAACAGAAAAGTATAAAAATAAAATATTAATCAGAAATTAAATAATGAGAAAATTCAAAAAATCACTTAAAAAACTTTCCAAATATAAACTCCATAATAAATTCAATAATTAAAAAAGTATTCAAAATAATAGAAACAATATTTTGGGAATTTTTAGTTTTAATTCAATGATTTTTTCCATTTTGAATATTTTAATCATTTAAAATTTTTCCCTCAAGCTGATACGCATTTCGTTGTTATTAACACGGACAGAAATCCTGCAAGCTAATCCGGAACTCTAAGTTGTTGAATTTGTCAACATTGAAATGTTTCCAAAATCGTAAACATTTTTTTCGATTTTGAAAAACAATCTTGTCAGTATTGAAAAAATTTACAGCGAAATCGAAAAAAAATGTTGTAGATTTTGGAAAAATTTCAATGTTGGCAAAATCGGCAATTTAGAATAACAGGATTTCTTTCTGTGAAGGCTTCACTTAGTAGAAGTATTTTAGAAATTTTGAATAAAAATTGGAGAGTGACCACGGTGGAAACTAAAAAATGTGACCAAAAGAACTCTTTTTGGTTTCAGAAATACTCTTTCACAAGAAGGTAAACATTAAAAAATACACAGACATCTCTCAAGCATTTCACTCGAAGGCCTCAGATATAAAACTCACCAAAAATTAAAAAAAAAAACTTTAAACATGAAAATTGGGACGGTATTTCTGATTATAGTCTAAATTTAATAAAATGTTCTTCATATCAAATGCTCAAGATTTCCAATACAAAATCCGAATATTTGTGAAAAATAAGGTATATTTTGAAAAATGTTGCAAACAAACCTTTTGGAAATATACTGAAGGTCCCCAAAAGAAGTAATCGAATCATGAAAACTAAAAATGGTATTTTTATTAACTTGATGTTAAAATCAAATTCGGCTTCTGCCACCTCATTTCAGTCAAATTCAATCACCGCCATTATGACCGCTTTCTCAAAATCACTTTAGAAAAGTGCCGTACTTAAGCTCGAAAATCAAAAATAACACACATTTTTTTCGTGATTCGATTTTTCGAAGTCAAATTATTGCAAGTTCTGCGGGAAATCGAGGCTGGGCTGAACATTATTTGACCTAGGCGCTCTTTTAGACACTTGTTCTTCTTTCTTCTTTGAAAGATAGCCCAGCGTCTCAGTGCAGGATAGATTTTGCACCAAAGTAAAACGATGTTCAAATATGCAGCTCAATTGTTAAATATTGGATCTATATTCCACAAAGTTTTTGCCCGGCAGTGGACGCAAAAATTACATAGTTTGATCAATGTATTCTAGATTCTCTATCTAAAAATCTATATCTGGGAGAATGAAAGAGAACACACAATCATCGATTTTAGATTATTTTTTTTCGATAGTACATAATAAAAAAAAATATGGGAAAATTTCGGGGGGGGCTGCAGCCCGGTAGCCCCCCCCCTGGCTACGGGCCTGATATCATGCATCAACAACTTTCTTTTTACAATAATTAGGAAAGCTTATTCAAGTTTAATCCATTTACGACTTATCAAACATTAAATTTGAAGAAAAAATAATAGAAAAATTCATGTTAAATATGTGGCTATTCTGTTGTTGATATGCTCTGGGTTTACCTTAAAAATCGTTGAAACTTCCAAAAAGACCAAACACAAAAAAAAGAGTTTTAAAGGTTTGATATGTACATCGTCAAACATGGAATTTTTTTTTAAATATTATAATGGGAGATATCACGATTCAAAAATTGTTATTTTTTACATAAATCGCAAAAAAATAATTCTGGTGCCGAAAAGTGAAGGGTCGTCTCAAAATCGGGAATTTGGCAAGTTAATAATAATTCAATCATGTATCAATCAGAAAAAAGTAGATTACGAATGCGGATCCGTTTGGGATTGATTGACCCAAATGTAGTTTTAAATTTTTACTCTCTCAAGAATTGCAGATAAAAACCATTTTCTTTTTTTTTTAAACTACAATTATGTAATAATTTGTCAGTTTTTAATTATGCTTTGATGATTAACTCAAAATTATATTCTTTCCGTTTACTCACCTTTCACAAAGCTGTATATTAAGATAAGTCTTGTTAATTTAATGTTCAGTTTATACATTTGTTTTCCATTATGATTTCCTGAAGCTCCAGGGTTTTCATGGTCTTTTTGTACAAAATCACAGAGCAGAAAAAAATTAAAACTTTAGAGTATACAGGTTTGAAACTCTTTGATTTTGAAAAAGTTGTTTCCTTTCGAAACCAAATAATAAAACTTTAAAAAATCCTTGCAAATCTGTGGGATCAGTACATTATCAAGGATTTAGTAAAATAAAATATTTCGAAAAATTCAAAAATAAACTTTATGAAGAGGCTGGCAAATTGCGTCCTATTATATTTGCCTACACAGCAAAAAATCCGATGGTAAAATCGCATGCAAAAGCATGCACATCACGTTCGTCAAAATAAACACTTAATATTACACACTGCATGTACAACTTTTGCAAACACAAAAAAAAAGTTGCAACCGACGGGATTCAAACCCAGCACTAACAGTAGGGACTGGCGCCTTAGCCCACTCGGCCATCAGACCTATGGAAAGCTTTAAGGATAAACGCGTATATATGCGTTTATAAATCGGTTGACATTTCGGTCAAGTAGGTTTCCCATACTGATGGCCTACATATTTCAGGGTGTAAAGTCACATAAAATTGCATAAAATAATGCAATATTTATTTGACACCCAGGCCTTTTACACACAGCTCGATTACTACTTTTTTAGCTGTGTACATGTTTGGATTATTATTTGCTGAATTATATGCAAAAATTTGTCCCAAAATGCGAATTAATATGTAATCCCGTGGGCGCACCACCCGGCACATAACGTATCACGTGTTCGAGTTTCGAGTCCAGATTTCACCAAATATTTACTAGTAAACCCTACTCACGCAACTAATCACTTCCATTACATTCCCCCAAGTTAAACTGTAAACAGCTCTGTTTGGAAATTAGAAACCCCAGAAGCATAAATTTGCCTTCCACTGTCGCAGTCCTCCCCAGAGGCGTTGAATAAATTATACAAGAAATAATTTCGAACCAACTGTTGCTGCCGTTTCAAGTCGAGTAGATTTTCCGGAAGGTTCTTCCTAACTTACTTTTGGCCTTTTGGTCAAACCAAACTGTGTGGCGTACCTTTTTCCAAGAGTATTACCTAAGTCAATACTAGTTCCAAAAGGGGTTCAGATCGTTTTGATTAGATTATTATAGCGTCACAAAAAAAAATCAGGATAGTTTGAGACATTTCATTTCGATTGAAAAACGATATAAATTTTGCAGGGCAGTGTAATTAAGGTTGGCATTCGAAGACTGCAGAGCTCAACAGACTAATTACCTAAGAGACCACCAACATTTTGTTTGTTTTATTCGAGAGTGATTAGGTTGAGCAAATGGTCCAATCAAACCCGGAACAGAGAGGCTGGT
Organism: Culex pipiens pallens; assembly: GCF_016801865.2. Classification (NCBI taxonomy): domain Eukaryota; kingdom Metazoa; phylum Arthropoda; class Insecta; order Diptera; family Culicidae; genus Culex; species Culex pipiens. The sequence continues at coordinate 31,712,577 of NC_068938.1, read as the reverse complement.
GTTTGCCAGGTGGAAGAAGTTGATGGTGTTTCATTGGGAATAAAGCAGCCTCCCACACCACGTCACAGATACCTGATGAATTGTTGTTGCTCGTTAATTGATTGGTTATTTACTTTCCGGCTTGTCTGCCGGCGATGAATCAATCGCCACTTGTGGCAGCTTTTCAAGTAATGTCTTTTCATTCAATGGGAATTAATTGTAAATGCCCAAAAGCACGGTTTTTAAATAATGAATATAAGTAGAAAAAATAATAATTTGCATGCAACTTTGCTGCAAAACCTTGAGATTAAAGCAATTTCCTGAGTAACAAAAATCTTTCCTAATTTACACCGGTCAGAGTTTCGGCAGCTGAACAGCTTACAAGATTAACCTAAAAATAGTGATTAATTGGCCGGCTTGTTTGTAAAACTTAAGACAGAGGCGCTTTTCTTTCATGACAAGGGTCTCTCTTTAGGAAAAGGTTTCTTCCCGGGGGCATCGACAGGGAAATACCATAGCCGTTTGTGACGACTTGCAAACATTCGCTGGAAAGCACGAGAAAAATGGGAACAGACGACGACGAGGACAACGGCTAGTCAGGCACATGCTAATAATAGCTTGGCACATCGGTTTTTGTACAATTGTTGTATGGTTGTAACGGGCGAAAAATGTCCGCTCAACTAAAAGGTCCTCGGTTGAAAGCGAACTTTTCTTGCTATCCTCTGGCAAAGAAAGATCTGTGAAGCAACAGCAGTAACGACGGTGGCTTAGTAGCTTGACTTTTACTATCTGAGCACTATCTTAGCACTGTGGGTATAATATGTGATTTTATATTCAATTGAAACTTTTTGTAAAAATAATCAAAAAAAAACGGAATCGACGTAACACCTTATAATGTGGCCCTCTTAAACCTTGCGGTTTCGTCAACGGATCCACAGGCGTGTATCGTTCTTTTTGCGACAAGACTCCGCCTCCCGGGTCTCCTAAGTGTGAAGGTATGGCACGGGGAGAGGGCACCGAATACCTATATTAACACTTAGAATTTTTGCGTCTGCCTCGGGATTCGAACCGGCGACCTCTGGATTGTGTATCCAGTGCGCGGTCCGATTGATCCACACAGGCAGACAAAATAATAATCAAAATGTAATATTAAGCAGCGAATGACCAAAAGGTCAAAGCTGTCATAAATAATTGAATTTACAAAAACCTACCAATTTTTTTAGTTTTTCAGTTAAAAAAATGATTACATTTTCTCTCACCAAAATTATAATTTTGCCTAAAAATCTCTTCAATTGTTGGCAGCTGTTCATAAAAAAATGCCAGCATCATATTCAAAAACCATTATCATAAGAATCGATTTTCTTATTGCTTTATGTCTTTGGCAGACTTATTGATATTTTTACCATAAAAATAAAAAAAAAACATTTTAAAAAAATCAATAAGTCAATTTAAATTTAAATGTTTTTCTTTTTTAACAAAAATTATTATAAAATCAGCCTAACATTTCGAAAAAAAATTCATTCAGTGTTTTAAATATTAGTTTCAGTGTTTTACTAAACTTTAAATGCCTGAACATATTTTTTATTCAGAAATTGTATTTGTTACTTTAAATGGAAGCAATAATTATCAAAGCATTGTTTGATGCCTCGTTTCTTATTATTTGAATTTCTCACATTTCGCAATTTTTTTAGTGACCTATAATTAATTTGTTGACCCTTTTCCAACGATTCAGATAAAAAAAATTCTTGCACCATCTCTATACAAGTTCCCATGCAAATTTGCTAAGAACTATGAGAATATTTGGAAATCCGTTTTTTGAGAAAGGATTTCCTGATTGACTTGGTATCTCATCAAAGTGGCAGATTATGATAAGAACTCAGAGAAATATTCTTAAAATGTTTTAGTATACCAAACGTACCAACTTTTGAGCAATACTTGACTATCATTTGTATTTCAGTAAAGTTATACAATTCTGCAAAAAAAAAAAAAAAATGTTTTTGCTAACATATCTTTTTGGAAAAAACAAAAGTTGTTTTATTCCCTTCAGTATTTATTTTTTACAGTAAAATTAAATTTATGTTCAATTCTTGTTTTTTAAAAAATGTCTTTGTCAAACTTTAAAAAGAATGTTGTTATTGAAAAAAATAAAATAATTAAATATCTGAAAAAGTTCTCTACAAAAATGTAATGTGTTTAAAAAATAAACCTCATTTTTAAATTGTCTATACCGTCTGTGGGGGTGACTATGGGTAACAAAACGATACACCACTGGTAATTTCAAAATAACAAAAACAATTTAAATAAAATCAAAAATCTTTTAACGTAGAATTATTCTTAGATAGTTTACTAACATTTTCCCAAAATATGGTGGAATTTGATGAAAAAAAAAGCAAAGCAATCCACTTTAATGACCCACGGGTCTTTTGTGGTCTCTGTTGCAAGTTTCTACTCATTTCTAGGCGTCCGAAGGTTATGTGTGGTGAGTCACCCAAAACCTCTTTTACGCAAATGGACCGACGTTTTACTTCCCCATCCGATAGAAGGCCAGGAGGATAAGGCGGGAATCGAACCCGCGTACCATAGCATCTTAGCAATCAGCAAGCGAAGCCGCTAACCACCGCGCCACGAGGCTGAATTTGATGAACTCTACCTTAAATGCCAATCGTTTGAAAATAGACCCAATCTCACCCCTTAGAGGGGGTGACATTGGGTCAAATGAAAGTAAAATTAAGCTCAAATACAACGATATGGTAAAAACAAGTCATCCAACAGTGTTTCTTGTTCGAGGGAATCGTATTGACATGCTACAATGTTTGAAGTAGAGATTTTCAAACATTTAGGTACTTTTCGAGCAATTCCAGCAAAAATATTAAAAAGTTGATTATTCGAGACGAAATTTTTGGCCAAAAACGTACTTCAACTTTAGAAAGCTGCCAAAATGACAGGATTTGTTGCATGAACGAGATTTTTTCAGCTAAGTCATCTTAAGATGTCCCCTACACAACCATTTTAACAGAATTTAATTTCATTGAGAAGAACCTGAGAAATTGTCAAATCCGTAAAAAATCACTTTGACTCAATCTCACTCCCCAGACCCAATGTCACCCCCACTGACGGTATCTCAATCTCCTTGATCAAAAACGAAACGAAGTTGACTTTATAGCTGTCGGCCACCATTGCTAGTACCAACCACTAGTGTCTTCCTTTTTCTCTACAAGGACTTCGCCGCCCTGGGCTCCTAAGTGTATGAAAGTATGGCACGGAGCGACGGCGACGAATACCCATATTTACACAAAGAATTTTAGAGCGCCCGCCGCGGGATTCAAACCGGCGACCTCTGGATTGTGAGTCCAGTGCGCGTCCGATTGATCCACACACTCCTTGATCAATGAACAAATAAACTTTTGAAAATAAATAATTTAACTTTATTTAACTTTGAAAATAAACTATTTAACTTTTTATTTTTTCACAGTAATTAGATTCCAAATAATATCAAACAAGTTTTAACTATTTGATTTTTTTATTATTTTAATAATTTTGACATCAGATTTTGATATTTAAGTCATGATTATATTTACCTAATACTTTAAACATATTTTTTGTTTACTTAAAGTATTTTATTTTGCAGTACATATTAGGGTGGGTACGTTTTTCAAAAAGTTCTCGGATCAGGTTTTAGTATGGTTCCCCTTGTAGGGCATGCCCATAGGGACTTTCATGCCAAATATCAGCTCATTTGGTTGTAAACTGGCTGCGCGCATCAGGGTTAAAGTTTACATGGGAATTACTATGGGAAATTGGAACTTTTTGTTCAAACGCTCCTACAGGTCTGGGAAAATAACGCACCAACTTCTGGTATGGTCAGGCCTATGGGGAATGGTCTGGAGAACACTTTCCCGAAGAGAGCATATGGATTCGTTGTCCCTAGACCTGGCGCATCGGCAAACAATCCGATGTCTCCGGAATCAACGGTTTTCCTCAAAAAGCATCAAATTTTCCTTAGCATGCTATGAAAGCTTGATGAACATCGCGACGCCATACGTCAGGCAGCTACCACGTGGGTGAGAAACGGCTGGAATATTTAATTGCAAACCTTCTTTTAACTAGAAAATGATCATTTCGAGTAATCCTGATATTATTTAGTTGAATTCAGAATCTTTGCATAGCAAATTTGTATTTTTTTGAAAATATTTCAACCACGTGGTAGCTGCCTGACGTATGGCGTCGCGATGTTCATCAAGCTTTCATAGCATGCTAAGGAAAATTTGATGCTTTTTGAGGAAAACCGTTGATTCCGGAGACATCGGATTGTTTGCCGATGCGCCAGGTCTAGGGACAACGAATCCATATGCTCTCTTCGGGAAAGTGTTCTCCAGACCATTCCCCATAGGCCTGACCATACCAGAAGTTGGCGCGTTATTTTCCCAGACCTGTAGGAGCGTTTGAACAAAAAGTTCCAATTTCCCATAGTAATTCCCATGTAAACTTTAACCCTGATGCGCGCAGCCAGTTTACAACCAAATGAGTTGATATTTGGCATGAAAGTCCCTATGGGCATGCCCAGGGGAACCATACTAAAACCTGATCCGAGAACTTTTTGAAAAACGTACCCACCCTAGTACATATACAAAAAAAAATCCATAATGCAGTATTGCTCAAAAGTTGTCAAATCTGGTTTTTGTGATAAAAAGTAAACTAATAAATAAAATCCCTATCATAACTTACAACTTTGTCATAGACTCAAAATCTATTTTAAAATTTATTCATTCATTTATTTTTAAATTTATTCATTCGGATTTTCGAATGCTTCCGCTTTGAATTTTAAATGGATTTTAAACCGTAAAATAAATTACTTTTTCGAAGCTATCGATTTTGAAGCGTTTTTGGTCAGTAGGACAGAGCAATTTTTGCTCAGTTCGCTTACGGGAACTAGCCCCTGAATGTACGCAAAAAAGTCATTTTTGTTTTACTCTAATGTCTATCCTCCAGGCAAGCCAACCTCCTGTGGCCGAATGGTTACGGGTTTCGCCTCATAAGCGGAAAGTCATGGGTTCTTCTCAGGGTGGCAGCCTTAGGTTTAAGTTCAGAGGTAGCAGCAACCGTATGAGTATAAAACGGTTGCTTCACGTGCTCTTCAAGCATGTGATCGATCTTGGGATATTCCTTTGCGCCTCTTTCCCAAAATACTTTCCTCGTGTCTTCGCATGTAAATAATGCCCAGCCGATCGGTATTGCACTGCAGTCCAGTCGCATTGTCCAGATCAGAGCAAAGGGAACACCGCAAAAAGACAATTGTCTTTACAAGACCCCGCGCGGCAAATAATAGCTGCTGGGAAGAGCTTGAAAAATGACACGAAAAAATTGTCACCGCGGTTCTAGCGATACATAGCGCACAAGGCACAAGGAATGGACTTTACAGCATCTGGATGGAACAGCACTTTTCCTCTCAATAGGGACTGTGTTATAGATCTGGAAATGCTTAATAACAGTAAAAATGGGTAACACGATACAATAGTCCTTGTAATCAGGATTCCGTGTCTTAATACTCAAACAGAAAAAAAAATCCTCCAGGCAAAACTCATTTGTACTAAACACATCACTGTAACGCCCCCTCCCTAGCCAAGAGCGTGTGACCGCCATTCCTGTAAACGACTCTGTTTTTTCCTCACTTGGCGCCTTTCGTCACGGATTGTGTGCCTTCTTGAGGGTCATCTCCTCGTTGTCTTCACCACCACCGAGGAAAAAACCGCTCAACGAGTTGTGTTGAGGGCGTAAGAAATGAGCCCTCCAACAACTGACACTGGCAGCACTTGCTTGAGCAAGAATCGTCCTCCCCCGCAAGCCACCACGCTGAGGCTGATAAGCCTGGTGATGTTTAATGCCTGCAAGTCGTCGCCGTTGTGCTAACTTGTCGCACGTGCATTTTGGGGCAAATTGAGTAAAGAACGCCATTTTGTGCAGCTAATAATGGCTCGCCTTTTAACCTTTACAGATCCCCAAAATTCGATTTCAATCCTAAGATATTCAATTAAAACCGAAAAACACTCCGTGCATTGTTGTCGCTCTTCATATAAAAAAAAGTTTCAACCTTGTCGTGCTATCTTGTCACTCCCTGAAAATTGATGTAAGAGCGACAACTGGCCAAAGGGATTTCCAGTCAGAACGCGTTTGACGCACGTACAAGTTAGACTACCGTAAACATTTGTAATCATAACTCGGGACTCCAGCAACCAAATTCAACCAAATTTCAGGACAAGGCACAGAATGGTCAGCCAAATCTAAACGTGTTTGTTATTGTTTACATTGCGTGCTCTTGTTTTTGTTTATTCAAGGTCAAACATTAAAACGCGTTTTTCTCGGAACGTCGAAATGGCGGGTGCGACAAGATAGCACGACAGCGTTGAAGTGAAGACGAAACCATTCATCGTGTTGATGTTGAGAAATGCCTTTTTTACGAGGATATGTTGTCAAGTTGACATTAATCAGCGAGCTTGAAACTTAATTATGCGAAGATTATGATACTTAAGGAAAATTAGTTGAGCTGTCTTGAAGTCAACACTTAAGAAACTGTACGTATTATTAGATCAGTTGAAATTCTCGAAACTAAGCTTAATTTAGCCAATGAACTGCACCATCAAGCAGCATAACAAGACGCGCTGCATACAATAGTTGCATGCTGACGGTGTCAACCCACTTGCAGCATGCCAATCAAAATGTCAACGAGCTGTGCTGATAGTTGCAAACAAGTGCAAACAGCACAACGTCGCCCACAACCCTGGTGTCTGACACTTTTTGGAAAACTATTTTAAACAAGTATGGCGTAATTACTAGGATGTAACAAAAATGACTTTTTGGCTGGCATTCAGGGGCTGGTTCCGGTGGGCCTACTGAGTTCAAATCCAAAATATGAGCAATTGGACGTAACAGGAGCTGGCGCTCCACCCTTTAATTTTAATTGGGATTTAACCCGTAAAAAGTCATTTTTTCAAAAATGTCTATTTTTGAGGCTTTTTGGCCACCAATACTTTTACCAAAAACATCACTGGTGTAGGCCAGATCCTTGCGCATCTTTTGGTATATTTAACATTGAATTTTGAGCATCCTAGAGTCCGGAACAGGCATTCAAAGTTTGGCATTTTTCCGAAAAATCAGCCCCAGCTAACTCACATTTCTGAAAAAAATGTTTTTTTACGGGTTAAATCCCATTTAAAATTGAAGGGCGGAGCGCCAGCTCCTGTTACGTCCAATCAAGCTCATATTTTGGATTTGGGCTCAGTAGGCCCACCGGAACCAGCCCCTGAATGCCCGCCAAAAAGTCATTTTTGTTACATTCTAGTTATTATATTACGGATTTTAATGGGAGGATTTTTCACGACAGAACATCTGAGCCATGGTATATTTTTTAAACGTAATGAAGTTTAACATTAGGGTAAAAAAATATGCGTTTAAATAACAAAATTATTAGCTTCATTAGCATCACTCTAAGCCGTTCGACCAATTCTCATCACTTTTGCCGTTTTCCGCTATTAAATAAACGTTTTCAGATGTATCAAAAGTGGAGAGTTGCTTGCTCACTTTTATTTAGGCTATATATTACTTTGGAACAGTCAAAAACTCTTTATGAAAGCTGTAATTCATGATCAAAGTGCTGATTGGCCGATAATAGAAATAGGCTGAGAAAGGGTATAGTATTTTTTTAAATATTACAAAAATTCAAGAAAGATATTTAAACGTCTTAAGAATCTCATACACTTTTTTAGGTTTTCGTAATATTTACGAAAATTTCGTAACTTTCTCTCCAAGCGAAGCGAAGTTTACGATACATTCAATGACTTTGTTTTTTTCGATTTTCGATTTTCCAAAGTGAATTATGGTCGAGGATTAATCGAGTCTGGACTGTAAAAATAATTATTTGAAATCTGCTGGAATAGCCTTATTTTCTTTAGAATAAAAAGCGGTTTATATAATTGATATTTGTTAAAAAAGTTTTCCTCGGAGCATACAAAATTAATGTTCGATTAGTGCTCAAGTGAAACGAAACATGGTTTGAAAATATTTAAAATAAAATTATTCAGCTGCAATAAAAAGTTGGTGCTTAAAAAAATCTTGATTCGTGATTCAATATTTTTTAAATCAATATAGTCTGACAGTAAATAGAAAAAAAAAACCAGTTAGGAGCAAATTTTTTCCACATTTAAAAATGTACCTAATTAAATTTAATATAAGTTGATAAACTGTGGAAATATATTACTAAAAACAACGTTTTTTTCCAAAAGTGAGTTATTCCCAATGAGTTCTCGGTAGTAATCATCCCGAAGGGCTAGAGTTGATAGAGGCAGCGCCAGTTGCTTCCTAATTGCTAATGCGATGTTTATATCTAATCTAGATTGAGTTCGTGCCTGGGCTTGGGGGAGGGAGCGCAGCCAAACGTGACATTCGTGCTAATTTTGGGCCGTTTAGGGAAATTTCCGGGTCCAGCAGGTGCCGATTCGTTTCCACCGATGACGGCTACAACTACTTTGCGGTGGTTTTGTGCGGGGGTGGACGTTTTCGTTTTTTTCGGAAGTGGCAATGGGTTATACGACCATCCGGTACTACGTCATCGAGTAACAATGTTGGTTCTTCGATAAGAGTTTCCTGCAGTTTACTGGCAACCTTGCAGCGCGGTTTATTACGATTGACCATCTGGTTAGTCTGGAAACAAAAATGATATTTTTTTGTTTTTTGGAGGTTTCTGGGAAGTCTATAGAGTTAACGAATTTGACTTGAATAAATTTTAATGATGTTCATGATAAACTGAAACTCATGACTTTATAAGCAGGCTTTGCGAGAGCATAATCACTAACCTGTCAACACCAAACAGTTTAAATCATGAATTCTCCCCGCAACACTCCGTCCAAGTTGCATCAGCGACCCGCAAGAAGCACCCCCATCTCGTTCCGGAAGCAAACTCCGGGCCAAATTTCCCGCCGACAATTCGCCTACCGTCGCCAGAATCGGCTGCTCCGGTCGGAACTGGCCACCATCCTAGGCCGCTGCTCGCAAATGGAACGAACCGTCGCCGAGTTGAACGCACAGCTCGCCGAGGAACGCGACCAAACTCTGCAAGTTGTTCCCGTGGACAAAACCGTACTGGAACTCAGGAACTGCCTAACAGCCGAGCAGACCAAATGTGAGCAGCTTCAGTTCCAGCTGGCGGTCACACGGCGTGAAAATGGACAACTCCGAGAAAATATGACCGCACTGTCTCGCCAGCTGGTCCACCAGAGGCAGCTCAGGGAGGACCAACTGAATCAGCATTCGGTAGCGGTCAACACCAAGACTGAGATATTGAGAAGCAAGCTTCAGGAAGCGTTCAAGGAGAATCGTCACCTGAAGGTGAAAATCGAACAGCTGGAGAAGGTCAGAACGGATCTGGTCAAGCGTCACAAGACCAGCCTGACGAGCATCAAATCCACGGCAGACGAGCTGGTTTGCCTGATTGAGAAGGAAAGAGCGCTGAATTATCCGGATATCGCGGTGAAGAAGTTTGAGGGCCGTTTTTAAGTGATGAAATGTCGCTGTTTTTTGTATTTCCTATTTCAAGCAACAGTTTATCAGTGGTTGTATCGTTCTCTTTCTTGAATTTATTTTTTTTGGTTGAAATATAATCTTCAATTGCTTAGAAATGTACAATCTTAATTCATGGTGAAATGGACACAAATACGGCGACAATACGGCCTACACCCACTAAGAATTTAATCTTCTCTTTTATGAATAACAACCAGACGTCTTTACCGTTGAGGGAGTACGCACTTTGTAAATTGAGATTTATTTAGCTGATATTCTTATTTACCACAGCTCAGCGCGGAAGCGCTGGTCTTGAAACAGCTCGAACGTAGAGATAAAAGTATTTTGAAAAATAGCATTTTTCATTGAATTAGATAAAATCGAGTTTTGTGGAAAACCGTCATCTGAGCTGAATTGGGATGAATTGAGATAGTTTGTCTTACTCGTGTTTTGCAAAATATTTTAATTACTTTTTTATTGGTTTCGGTTAGAACCGACATAGAACAACAGAAAAAGTACATTTATTTCCAAAATTGAAGCTATTCAGTGCTCAAGAAACTGCTGTACTTATTGAGACTTATATCCCGATACACATCTCCTACACAGAAAAAAAAAGTTGAGTTTTGGAATGTTGAAAATTTGGTAGGTTGAATATTACCTCTTTTTTTGAGTAATATTACATAAAAAATGTGTAAAAATGTGAACCTGATGAATATTCATCAAAAACTGATGAAAATTCATCATTTTCTGGGGTAAAATTAATCATTTATTTTGCCACAAAATCTGTCACCATTTCCTGATGAATATTACCATCATTTTTTTTTTCTGTGTAACGAATGTTACAGTTCACTGATTATGAAATATGAACAAAAAGTTTCAGTTTACTGATTGAAAAGCACTAACGAGGAAGCTTTTTTGTTTTGATTTGAAAAAAAAAACTCAAATCAAATTACTTACTGACAAATGACTAACTAAAATCATCAAAAATACAAAATAAGCGGAAAATAATTTTCTAGTTGTGTACACTTTACAGTATATAAAAAGCGTTACATATTTGAAAACAAGGTAATCAAAATTCTAAAGAAATTCTGATTCAAAAGGTTTTATAAAATCAATTTTAAAAATTTAACTGAGTGACCTTCATGACACACAGAAAAAAAATTCATAGTAATATTACATCTGGAAAGGAGTACATCTTTTATGTCAGAAAAAATGTGTAATTTTACCTCTGAAAATGTGTAATTTTACCACTATTCTGGTGTAATGTCGCATTTTCAGTCTAAATTGAGGTAAAATTACATCATAAAAGAGGTAATATTCAACCTTCTAAAATTAAACCTTCCAAATTTACACTTTTTTTTGCTGTGCAGGAAGTATTTTCCTTGAAAGCTCGTTCCGATGGGGACCATTTAATCAAATAGTGATCAGAAATTGTGTTTTTTTGCATTGTGCATAAAAATTTAAAAAGGGCTTTAAGACCCTATTGATTACAGAAATGAATTAGTAAAATGTAAATTAAATCATAGGGTTTGTTCAAATATTACGTAACGTTTAATGAAATGCACTAAACAATTACCAGAGAGGGAAAACATGCTTGAAACAGTAGATTCCAAACATACCATACCAACTCTTAAATCTTGAATCGCAGAATCTAAATTTGAATAAATTTTGGGTTAAGAAAAATATATCATTTTTTTTTTGAGTTGGCATATTTGTAAAAAAAATAATCTAGGTAAATTTCTTCAAAAAAGACTTCATTTAAACCGCAGTTCTGGCACAGCCGATAAAAACGCAACGCATTGCTGCTCGATTCCCACTCATAAATTTCAACAGCTAAAGTCGTAACTTTTTTTCGGAAGAACACTTCACATCCCATTAAAAGTGGAGCAAATTTAATTATAAGCATTGCATTGCTCCCACATTTAGTCTAGCCGGAACTGCCCAACTTTCAGGCAGAATTCTGACAGTTTCAGAATGCCAGTAATTGAAGCTATAACAGCTCTAATTAAATTGGCAAGTAATGGACTTTCAACATTCCGACGATTTTTTTCTTTCAAATATTTCCGGAATGCAAGTTCAACTCTTTCGCTCACCCGACAAAAAAACGGAAATTGATTCGATTTGATCTGAAATTATGAATGACAGAGAGTGACTCTATTACCGCGAATTTTCACCCTTGGCGTTCCACAACCCTTTTCAAACATCCTCGTCATTCAGCCGCGACCTCAAGACTTGTTGAATCACTTTTTGTTTCGGGGTCCGTCAGCTTCTTCGTGGAAGATCTTTTTCGAAAGAAAAATGATGCTCCAGAAGGGGGCCATGTTTCGCGCAAAGTGCGGATATCAATAAAAATCAAATTTTCCCCCGCCCTCGGACTGGGATTAGCTCGTATAAAACATTATTAGTGTCGGTTTTGGGGATGATCCCAATTTTGATGGCTGGCGCAGCTGGGGCTATTTTCCTTGAAGGGATGGTAAATATTGGCAGTGTTTCTGGGTTTATCTATTCGTGTTTTGTGCAGTGACATTTATTTTGATTGATTTTCTATGACTTGCTGACTTCTAGGGTTCTTGTACCATTTGAGCTTTTCTGAAGTATTACCCTTTTGACATAAAATGTCACTAACAAAAATGTAACTTTCAAGTTTGGAAACCGGATTATTTTTTCTGAGGGCGTCAACAATGTAACAATTTTCTTTGTTTCAAAAATTACCATCAGCAGGATAATAACCAGTGTATCGAAAAATATTTTCAACTCTTCCATGAATTGCCTTCAACCTTTTTATGACACACAATTCACCACTGACGGCATCGCGCTCAACTTCCAGTTCAATCAACGCCTCGAACCAAGTGTAATGAAAACTCACGCAAACAATCGGCATTGTGTTCGCTCATATGTCAAGTGTCATGTTGGGTGAAATTCTCTTCCATCTGGAAGGGTCAATGGGCTAAAAATTGAATTAATGGACTGGAAATTCATTGACCAGCAATTGCGCGGGCGACGGCCGCACTGGTTTTCGTGGGCCAATCTCATCAATTGATATTTTCGCTCGATGGATACAATGAATTCGGGGATAATTATCCGAAAGGCAATTGTTATTGGAGGAACCGAAATTCAATATTTGAACTCCAATTAATTAATCTGATGCATTTATTGTTAAATTGCTTATTCTTCATTTAAATTCCAAAGAACCTTACAAAAACGATGAAAAATCAATATAAAAAAAGTTGAAATTCATTGAAAAGAGCATAACATATCACAAAAGTTTAATTCTTTTACATTGAAATTGGTTCGGTTTTTGAGCGAGTTGAAAAATGAGTTCTAACAAGATGACACAGAGAAAATATTTATTTCACAAAATTAAAATTTCAAAAGGCTGTATCCCAGCACCGAGTTGTCCAATCTACAAAGTAAAAGAAGTTGAAGTAAATTTTAACATCTTTCATGGAAATGTTTTATGCTGTGCTGCTGTAGTGATCATTTTTCGAAAAATGTTGAAGCTTGAAAACGGTTCACTTTGTTATAAAGTGTTTTAAGACTTTTTAGACTTTATTTTTTCCCAGAAAGCACCAAATTTACCAAGAATCACAAACGTAACGTTTTTGATATAAAATTTTGCACTATCCTAAACTCCAGTGCAAAAGATGCCCTGTTGAGCGTCCCTAAAAATGTAAGAAATTTAAAAAATCAGGGAATATCAACAGGGGTTGTTTGGAAGTATATAACGAGCATCTGGCCAATGGAAAGTGGGGCAAATCGGGACACAAAGTTTAAAGATTAAAAAAGCCTCAAAAATCTAAACAAGGAAAAAATCAATTGAATTTAAAATCTCAAAAAGCACCTGAAATGGCTTCAAAAATGCAACACAATGAAGGGTGAAGCATCCCAATTGGTAGAATCATAAGAGAGTTATTAGCATTTTAGTGAATAAATAGTACAATTTTTGAACCAAAATAAAAAAGTGTTCCATCCAGATTTCAACTCAATTCGACCTGGAGCTTGTAGGGGACGGTTTTGGCAAGGCAGTTCATCATATAAAACAGGGGTGACCAAAGTATGGCCCGCGGGTCAAACGTGGCCCACGAGGTGATATTTTGTGGCCCGCGGAACCATTTTGGCCCGTTGACCACTTGTAAAGTGATTTTTTTTCAAAGTTAAGGTTTATTTTAAACTTTTATATGCTTATCTTTTTTATTTTTTGTTAATAAAAAATCTTATGATTTATCAATATTTTGATTCCCAATTTATAGTATACAAATAATTTGTTCAAAAAAATTTATAATTAAAACAATTTCACACGTTTTAATGTGAGTGAAACATTTTTGGAAATATTTAAGAAACGTTCAAGTTTGACCCTTTTATGAACTGACCCTCAAACTTACATTGCACTTCCTACGGGATTCGAACTCATCACAGTTAGATAACGAATCTGATTGACTACCAACTGATTCAGGCACACAAAATGTGGAAATCGGAGGATCAAGTTTTTTGCAAATATTTTACCAAGCTTTCGTCGATCAACCCACCCACCCCATTATTAAAAAAAATTGGCTAAAAAACCAGGAGCAAAAATATATTTTCAAAAAACTTCAAAACTTCAAAAAATTAAAATTTAAGTGCAATCATTTGAAATTAATAAAATATGCATTCCTTTGCATTTAGAATCACTTGAGCATGTTTGGGTTTATTAAAAATAATTTTTATTTTAGTGAATTTTCGATGAAATAAATAAATGTTTTTTCTCTAAAATGTTTTTTTTTGTTGAAACATGTTTTTTTTTGAAATTAATGATTGCAGTTTAACTATACGGAAGCTTAAAACATTTTTTTTTTCATTGAAATTTTGAAATTCTGTCTTTCAACGATTTTTAATTAGCCACACTTATCTTATAGATAAAATTACGCCTTTAGATGAACTGTTCAACAGGTAATGTAACCATTTTCTAAATATAAAAACAAATACCTGAAACAATAAAATCAATTGAGTTGATTATTTTAAATAACAAAAAATTCAATGTTTTGAATTAAAATAACGTAATTTAATTCTCTAATGACCTTTTTTTGTAATTTTGGCCCGCAAGCTCATTTGAGCTTCAAAGTTGGCCCAGCCTCCAAAAACTTTCAGAACCCCTGATATAAAAGATACGTTTTTTCTTTTAGTGAATTTTTCAGAACTTAAATTGTTGCTCGGGTGTCTCCTTAGAACTATTTTCTGTAGATAATTTGATAAAATTCGAGATTCTGAGCCAATTTATCATTAGAAACATGCTTACAAATGTTTATTTTTATCCATATAGCATTTTAACATTCCAACTCCCAACCCCTTAAGGGTTCACAGCAACGAAGGAAGTTGTTGTCTTCTTATTCCAAATTTTTCAAACTGACGGACCCAATCCTGCAATAACGGGATTGTAAAATTAATCAAACTTTGTTGTAAATTACTTTGTGGGCAGTACTTTTGGGGATGAATAAAAAATATTTCGATAGTACCCGTAGTTTTGAAGATACAAAAATGTCTGTAACAAAAATCTGGGTGCAAACGCTCTGGTTGATGTGCACCGTTAAAAAAATGGAACGGTAACTTCAACTTGCTGGTTCTCGAGCATAACTCAACCAATCAGAATGATTAGTTTCTTTTTAGATGATTGGGTCCTGAAAGTAATCTTAAATGTGTGTTATCATTCAGCAATTCCCCACGAAAACAGCATGGAAAAAAACAAAAGTGGCCAAAATAATTAGACCCGTATTTTTTTGTTATGCCATTAGGGTGACCTACGCCCTGTTTGGATGATCTGAAAAATTGCCATTTTCGTCGATTTTTGCGTAGGTTATTTTCAAAAAATCATATGTTCTGTAAAAATGTCTTTGGTCCAGACACCGTCAAAACGGCATTTTAAAGTTTCATTCGACCTTTTCATATGTTAGGCTAGTTTTTTGAAACTTCTTACTTTTTTTCTTTCAAAAGGCCAACTTATCACTTTTCATTTGAGTATAAGACAATCGAAATCGGTTGAAATGGCGAGGAGTTATGGTTTTTTGAAAAAAGTTGTTTTTTTTTTAAATCGACGAAAATTGCTATTTTTCAGACTACCCTCACACGGCGTAGGTCACCCTAATGGCCAATCAAAAAAATACGGGTCTAATTATTTTGGCCAGGGAACCCCCAGAAAAAATGTGCCCGATCCGAGCACTTTT
This sequence comes from Culex pipiens pallens, assembly GCF_016801865.2. Classification (NCBI taxonomy): domain Eukaryota; kingdom Metazoa; phylum Arthropoda; class Insecta; order Diptera; family Culicidae; genus Culex; species Culex pipiens. The sequence continues at coordinate 31,696,855 of NC_068938.1, read as the reverse complement.
GTTTTTTTCCATGCTGTTTTCGTGGGGAATTGCTGCATTATTATAATAAACTTTGCGGCCCTTCTTGACAGTAAAGGTCCTACTTGACAGCTCGTTCCAATGGGACAATAGTTGATCCATCGAAAAAAAATTGTCCTTTCAACTTATTTGTTTGCATTAAAATGAAAAAAAGAGATCAGAAATGGTTTTTAGTCGTTTTTTACCGTTTTGCATAAAAAGTTACAAAGGGCTTTAGGAAAAAAGTTGACACGATGATTTTGATTGCAAAAATTACAGATTTGATCGAATTGAGTTCTGTTAATTTTTTGGATCATCTAGACATCGGTCCCATTTCCATCCAATTTGATGTTTCTCACTGTTCAAACAAATAATGTTGCAATTTTTTTTATTGAAACCAGCTTGCTCACTACTCTCTGAGTTATTATTATTCTGTTTATGTTGAAAACGTCATTTAAAAGCTTAGTTGAACGTAAAGCTGCTGATATGCCAACATTAGGTGGAACTCTTATCAAATACTAAAGCAAATCATAACCAAATAGACTCCATTAGACATCCTCTGTGCATAATTGGTCCTAATAATACATCGTTAATCCTTCCATTCTCTCGTTCCATGAACTGTGCAGCTGTTAACAATGCCACTCGACACCTTCTGATTCAGCCCGCAACAACAGCCCACCATTCAACGTGCGAATTAGCGAGTTCCACCTGGTGACCACAGCACACGAGAGTCAGTTCCAAAGAACCATGACCCCTCCTGCGGTGCTCCTCTGCCTGCAGCTGGTCATCGTGACCACGGGCAGCAGTTGGGCTTTGCCGGCCACAGCCACCGCCACTGGAACCAAGGTTGACCACTCCCGTCTGGAAGCTCTTTTTCCTGGAGGAAGCTCCCACTCAAACTCCCCCTCCGCCAAGGCAAGTCCTGCTGCTGGCGTCGTTTCGAGATCAAAGCGCCAACCGTGGATGCCCACACTAATTGATTCCGACGATGACAGCTTCGCATACCGGCAGCACCACCAACCTCCGGCACTGCACCACCATCAACATTCCGGCCTGTACCAGCAGCAGCAGCATCGGTTCCACCAGCCACCGCCGGAGGACTTTGGCGCTGAAGGTATGTGAGGGAGTGTTTTCACGTCCTGTGAAAAATCTTAGTTTTTTTTTTCGCGCGGGCGAAACATTGCTATTAATGTTAATGAGATTGGTAATTAAATTATTGCTTCATCAAAGCTGGCTGGGTTAATGGACCGGGAACGAGGGGGTGGTCGTCGTTAATGTCCATGTGGACGCATGATAGACAAGATTCTTGGCAGATTTTATTTGATTACAGTGAAAGCTTCCAAAAATACACTTTATGCGCATTTTTCTGCAGATGTAGTCCTTGGGAACAGTTTGGAATTAGCCTAAAAATGAGGTAATGAGAGTTACTTCTTAAAATACTATATGGAGCCTTACCCAAATTCTATGTGATAAATTGCGTAGATTCATTTTAAGCCGTTCATCGAACAGAAACATATCAAGACTAAGTTTAACAAATTTCAAACATATACTGAAATCTTCTTGAAATTTCAAAAATTGACTCTTTTTTCTCACCCAGTTCAAATCGACACCATCTGTGAAGTACGTATCTGGTATCGCACGAGATACCAATCTCCCCTTGTCAAGGTGCATTCTTTACTACGTGTCGAAGGAAATTGAGACGTCAATCTTCGGGACGTGGGTAAGCCACAAGGAGTTTGTACTGAGCTCACTTTAGTTGTTTGAAAACAAGCTCAGGTGCTTTTGCTCAGTAGGTCAAAGAAAGAACATAACAATTCTAGATTAAATTTTCAAAAGGTCCTATCTGCATAGGAAACCCATGAGGGATAGGTTGTTTTGAAAATTTAATCTAGAATTAACTGTGAAGGTGAAGTTGACGTAATATTACATAGAAATTGTGTAATATTTTTATCAATAATTTTTGCAATTCTGAAATAAAAAAAAAGTGAAATAAAGCACAGAAACAATTAATCATTTTTTTCCTGACATCTTCGATCAATAAAATTCCCACACATCAAAACAATTGCTTTCAGGAATTATCCCCCGGGCACTCTACCCTACCTTCAGGTCCAGGGAAACCCGTGGGCAATTACGTGGTGTTAACCAGACGTCAATTTTCTGCCATGAGTGCACTTTTTCCTGCTGAGTTTTCCCCCAACAAGTTACATGCGCCAACAGGCTGTGGCTGGGATCACGTGTATTAAGAGTGGGAGTTTTGTTTTTTGCACATGTGAAATTATTTTTAATCTGATGGAACGACATGAAACCCTCCATTAGCCAATCAACGGATTTTTCAACAAAGAGTGAACAGTATGAATCAGCGGAATTGCCGTTATTGGAGTTAAAAGTGCTTTGATGCAAGCTTTTTTGGAAAATTGGTCAGTTTTTGCATCGTTTTTAGCTGGTAGGTGTACGTTTTATTGGATTCACCAAAACGAGTTGAATTACATATTTTCCAGTTCATTGAAGCTTGCTGAATCATAGTTCTATGTTTAATACAGGCTTCGTTTTGATGTTAATTGTACATGGAAAAAATACTGCATTTTTTAACATAAACTAAACATAAAAGCAAGCGTAAAATCCCACTAGTTATCTCATAAATATTTTTATGTATGGCTGCATTTGCATGCGGGTCTTGTGATTTATGATAACATCAATTCTCTGTAAAAAAAAGTGACTTGCTTTGTTGGTTTATTACAATCTATATCTGGATGCGTAAGTTGTACTGATAATGCAGCTATAATTAAGATTTTATTATTTGTATCATACATTCAAAATTGACAACTTTCCATACTTGAACAATATGTGAACTATCTAAAGTTGAAATCCAATCTACTTGCGCATAAACACTTCTTTATATGTTTTAGATGACCAAAAAATATAGCTTTTGAGCTACTGTCAAATATGCCATTTTTTTAAAACGTAAGGACTTTTGGAAAGCTTCTAAAAATGGTTAAAGTTGAACTAAAATTATAATATTAGATAACTGGTTTAAGATTAAACGAACATTTCGTTTCCACTACACGGAGAAAAAAAGAGTTTCCAAAATCGTGAGCAAGCGTTCATGAAAATGGGAACCACGAACAAAGTGTTCAAATTTCATGGTACGTTTTTCAAAATCGTACCATGGGATTTGAACACATTGTTCGTGGTTCCAATTTTCATGAGCGCATATTCACGATTTTGGGAACTCTTTTTTCTCCGTGTACCGGGAAAATTCTGAACCCATTCCGATGGCTAAGGGCATCATCTGCTAACGACAACTTTAGCTCCATTCCACCTACATAATTGCGTAGGTTTTTAGTATGGTTTCCACTGTTAAATAAAAAAACCAGACGACTCCAAAGCAAAATCAAAACCATCTTCATTACTGGATTTCCCAGGTGACCTCTGGTCGTCGTGATGCTTTTAAAGAACTGCTACCCCCTCCACTCATGGCTTCAATCTTTTTAAACCATTGATGTCTCTCTCATTATCTCGAATCCGCAGACTACGATCAGGACCAGGTCCATTCATCGGAGATGGACAGCAACGGCGACGATAACGAAATCGGGGACAATCCATTCTACTCCGCTGCCGCTGCCGCCGCAACCGGTCCGGAATCCCCCGGGTCCTCCCCTGGCAACCCCGTCGCTGGCCACGCCCCCGGAACCCCCGTCGAAAGTTTCGATTTGATCCGCGAGCAGCTGGAACGCGTCAAGGAGGAGGAGGACATCGAAATCAAGTCGGAACTGTTGATGAAACTGCTGGAACAACTGCCCGAGGGACCGCTGCCCATCGTGTACATCGAGGATGCCGGCGGCAGTGAAACGGCACCGGCCGAAAGCACTGGCGGAGAGCCCAGCGGGGAGGATCCGGTGGGACAGGTGGAACGATTTACGGCCAACGGAGACAAACGGTCCGGCAGGTACTACCGGAGATACCCGTGGAAGCGGCAGAACGCGCGAGCTAGGACGTAAGTTGAGATTTTTTGAACTTGAACTTACTTTAAATTTGAAAAAGAGAAAAATCGTTGTGTTCTGCATTTTTGCTGTTATGGCACGGTTTTTAAGGAGAAGCTTCAATCAAAAGAATTATTAGTTATTGAATAATATTTGGAGAATTATGTTTCTATAAAACGATTTCAAATGATTAATTGGAGCTTAGTTAAATATTGCTCACTAAATTCAACTGTTCGAAAAAAATAATGATCGAATTCAAAATCAAAATTGACAAGTGCACAACTTTTCCGCACTTGTATCGAAAAGAAATATTTTTCGATACAGTTTTGGTGTTAGACTACAGAACTACATTCAACAGGGGAAATCAAATTCAAAGGATGTTTCTAGAAATTGCAAAAAAAAACCTTTTCTAAAATTTCAATCGCCATTTTTATGCAATTTCGTGGAATTGTGAACCACCCTGAACTGATAAACAATGATATTGAATTTTGCAACCGAAAACACTGAAATTCAGAAGGCAACTTTAAAAACAAACTGTTGATCAAATTGGAACGAGGACGTCACAACATCGAAAGGAATCAACTTTAAATCAATTTGTTAGTCAAAGCTCTTTAAAGTTCTTTCTCAAATCTCTTTCTCTGCTCATTTTCTTCTCTCCACCCACAGGTACGACGCCGACGCCCGGTACCTGTGCGTGCCCAGCCGGGAGGACGTGTTCAAGCTGCTCGTCGGACTCCACGAGAACCGCATCGGCAATCACCAGAAGACGATCAACTTTTGCAACCGGAAGCGACCGGCCAAGGCAATCTTCACCAACATCCGATTTTTGGGATAAACCCGCAGCAGCACCCCAATCAATTTGTCCTTAATTTTCCGGTTTATTTGTTCCATTTTTTTCTGTCCTCTTGGTTGTTCGCTCTTAAGGGGGGTCGTTAGTGTGGCCATAAGTGACGCCACCTGGTCCAACGACGACGACGTCGCCATCCTTGAAACTCCACGGGTGAGGGTGGGGCCACATTGTATTGTATAAAAAAATGTTAAGGACGGAATTTGGCATCAACTTACCTACCAACCAAAACCAAACCTTAGAAACGCTAGAAGTACTTGTGTCGCGTACGCACTTTGCATGCTTGTTGTTCCCTTCTGGGAATGATGATGAAATTGCTTAAGAAAAAGAAGAAACAAGACTTTCGCAAACACCCAACACACATACAAAGTGACACGAAACTCGGCAGCAAGCATACTGTTTTTCATCTTCTGAGAATAAATACATTTTAAAAGGGCTCAAGAAAATAACAAAAAAAAACTTAAAAGATACGAAAACATTAAATTGCTGAATCTTGAACAGTTTTTGAACTTGTAAACTATAGGTAGCATATAAATACTTGTAAAAATGTATTTGAAATAAACACACAAACCAGCAAAACAAATACAATTTATTAAATAAATAAGATGTGGTAAATTATGTGAAGCAACGCAAGTCAAGCAGTATTATTGTAATTTCATATCGTTTAAAACAAAATATTTACAGAAGCAACCAATTTATCAACTATTTCCTAGAATAAAATACCAATTTACAAACCAGCAAACAAGTGCAACAAAAAAGAGCAAACGAGCGTGAGTTATGTCTTTATTGCACAGCAAAAGCGTTAACTCGAGCTAATTATGCCGAGATTGCAACCTCCTGCGTCAGAGAAAGTTCGCTTCATAATGCAATTATGGCTGTAATTGCAATTTTTTCGCGCGAGAATTTTCATGATGCGCGCCTTTTTGTAATATCTAGCTGACTAGATGAATGGGGGCAGATTTGCGTCCATTATTTTATTTTTGTTTTGTTTTTCAGGAAGCGAAAAGTTCAAGAGTAAGTATGAAGCGAAAAGAAAGTTGGATAATAGGTAGGTGAGTAGAGTTTCAGATTTAAAAGTTTTGAGGAAAATGATGTCTGTGACTGGAAACTTTCAAGTCTAATTTAGACTGGCTGATACTTTCAATCATAAACGGTATTTTAGAAAACCTAGATGTTTGGGTATCAAAAGATCGGAAATTTTATGTCCTTTCCGATGCCACATAAGTTGACTTTTGAATCGTGGACCGGTTTGGATGCCGGCGGATTTTCCGACGACGTAATTCCGGGTTGGTACGAAATTTTATATCCACTCCAAAATGTTTATTTAGCAATTCTATGGTAAGAATTTCCAGAGTTATATCAACTTTTATACTAAGTAGTTTGTAAACTTAATATTCAATCCAAACTATTTTTTTAATCGTTCAAAGATCCCTTTTTGGAGTTGGGAGACTTGATTCATGGTAATTTGTCAACAAATAATTCTATTTATGTTAATTTTTCGAAAGGTGTACAAACTTTTCTTGCACCTTTTTTTTTATTTTTGTAATAGTATTTGTTATATAACTTTTTATAGAAATCATCTTTTCATGAGCTTTTTGTAGCAAAATGTTTGGCATGTGTTTCTGAACAAAACGTACTAGGTACTAGGTTTCTGTCAAACTTTAAATTGTTTACATGTTTCTTCACAAAATATGCATAGTGCCCAAGGGGTGTAAATACTTTTTTTTACATACTGTAAATCCTTTCAAGGCAGATTTCGTTAATTTTATAGACAATTACTTTTCAAAACTAGTTTTTTACTTTGTGGTTGTATTCCTCACTAATTACTTTCTTGTAGAGGGAAAAAACAAAAGATCCGGGAATGATTTTTAGTAACTACATATTCTTAATTGTTATTTTAAAATTGTATATTCTTTAGCATTCGAATTTCTTTGACGTCAGAAAAAATCTTTGGTGATAGATACTCTTTAAAATGTTTGTTTTGATTTTTTCTTTGCTTCAAAAATAAGGAATAGTAATCCATTATTACATGTTATTACAATAACTTTAAGTTTGTGTCTCTTTAAAATAATTAATTTTTTTTTAAATAATTAAAAAAAAATGTTCCTAGAAAAAAAATGTGGAAACGCTTGTAAACTATTTCAAATACTCTACAAAAAAATAATATTTATTATTTATTATTGAAATGGGACAAAATGAATTGTAGAAACTGATTTTCTGAATGCGTTTGATTTTGGAATCATTCTTGTTTATGCTTTCCGGTGAATTGAAAATGAAAATGTGCATCAAAAATTTATACTCTCCCCATTCTAACAAAACTAATAAACAACTTTTACTAAATTTCAGACATTTCCTTAAAAAATGATATAAAAATGCAAATAATATCTGTTGAAAACGGTTTTATTTTTTTAGATTTAATGTATTCCCATCTTTTTAATTAACTCTTTCACACAAAATGATGAATTTTTGATATGTACTCAAATTATACTTTAATTTTTTAATTAAAATTTTAAGAAATATTTTTACTAAGTTTTACAATTTGAAAAATACTTGATAGACATCTCCTAATTAGAATGAGTTCAAAATGACTTAAATTTCTCGCATACTTTTTCAAAAGGTTTTATCAGCATAGGAAACCCATGGTGCTCAGGACTTTTTGAAAAAGTACTCTAGATTTGATGTGGAATAGCTCAGGTAGGGTAGGGCAGTCATCAATGAGACACTTTTGGTTTTCAATTTTCAACGATTTTTGTATTTTTTTTTTTTTCATCCGCATGTTTTAATGTTGCCTTCTATCGGATGGGGAAGTAAAACGTCGGTCCATTTGCGTAAAAGAGGTTTTGGGTGACTCACCACACATAATCTTCGGACGCCTAGAAATGAGCAGAAACTTGCAACAGAGACCACAAAAGAACCGGGGGTCGTCAAAGTGGATTGGTTTTTTTATGTTTTAATAAGTTTTTTGTTGCATTTTCTTTCTTTTAATGTGTTCTTACATTGACCAAGATATAAGATCGATCTGACGTCTACAGCCAGAGTTATTCAACTGTCTCATTGTAAACGCACTTGGCAGGAGCAATGAGACAGCTGGGAAACAATGAGACACTCTACGAAAATCAATACTTTTCTAGTAAAATATCATGATTTTGTATTTTTTTTTGTTGCGGGTGACTTACCTTGAACATTTAAAAGCAATTTTTCCAACTTTAAAAAAAAAAAACGAAACGAAGTTGACTTTATAGCTGTCAGCCACCATTGCTAGTACCAACCACTAGTGTCTTCCTTTTTATCTACAAGGACTTCGCCGCCCTGGGCTCCTAAGTGTATGAAAGTATGGCACGGAGCAACGGCGCCGAATACCCATATTTACACAAAGAATTTTAGAGCGCCCGCCGCGGGATTCCAACTTTAAACTTCTATTAATAAAAGTTATACTAAAAAGTATTAAAATTTTGTATAATCCATATATTTTACCAAATACCTTTATATTTTTGGTTAAATGGTTAATAGTTTATAAATATATTTCAACACGAGTCGAACATTTATCCAACTGATTAAACGAATTGAATCAATAATTGCAAACATTTTTTTTTTTGCAATTTCGAAATAAATGTTCATGTTTTTAGTCAATTGTTCAAATCAAAATAATATTAAAATATATTACAAATCGATAAAAGTACTGCAAATTTCAGCTTTTCAGCACCCATTTCAATGCTGAAAAGTATAACTTACTAGCCCTTCTATTGAAAAATATTACCTTTTATTCTATTATTTTTGGAAGAGAAAGGTAGGACATTCCGTCATTCGAAAATGACAGGAAAAGTATGTACACACAAAACTGGGCATCGGCATACGAGAGGATAAAAAGCACGGTCCGGTAGTAAAATGGTACTGTGTGTGGACGGAGAGGATAAATCCCGAAATTACCGAGAGTACTTTACTCATGGGTACATTTTCCAAAAAAGTTCATCTTTAAAAAAAAGTACCTGTACCGAGACTCGAACCCAAGACCTTCGGCATATTGAACCGTGCCTATGCCGTATGGGCCACCGTGGTTCGGTGGCTAAGTGGCGGTCATTTGTCCATATAAGCCACTCAATGGATGAACTGTTTCAATGAACGAATGAACACGCGAGAGGTCTATACTCTCGCAAAATAGTACTTTCCTAACGTTTCTTTTCTTGAGGACTATCCCCTTGAACTTTAACTTTGGGTGTATTTTCATCATGAAATATGATTTTTAGAAGACTTTGAGATTTACTCTATAAAAAACTCATGTTGAAAAGTTAACCAAAAATGGCAAACGAAAAGTTCAGGACAAAACATAAAGTAAAATGTAAAATCAAACACGTTTTTCAATGTTAACATAGAAAGTATGTATTGGCCTATCTACAATAACTTTACTAAGAAAACTGCACTTAGCAAAGAATTAGAACCAATGGAAATAAATCTGATTAACTACAATCAAAAGTTATCAAATAAGAAACTTGACGTATTTGGAAAATTTCAAAATCAACGGTAAGTTGACATTTCCATATCAAAGGTAAACAAACAACTGCATAGCAACGTATAACAGACCAGCAAGTTTTCTAAGCTGATTGTTGACAATCGTACTTTTTAAACGCAATTTTTCTATTCTACGCAATTAAATTATTCTAAGTAAATTCTTTGTAGATAGGCCATTATTCAATTCCTACAATGTAGGATTGATCTAATTTTTTTCTTTCGTGAAACAAAATAATATTCCCAGAAGATCGCTTACTTGATTAATCGTCTGCTTCCCCCATTGTCTACTAGAAGGTTCCTGTTGTAACAATTTTACCAAAATTAGCAGCAACGGTTATCACGTGCAAACATCGCACAAAAATAGAACATTTCTAGAAGTCGAAGCTTTGTGAGCACAAAAAAGAAAGTAATTTACGACTTGAGGTGCACAATTTTGGCGTTCTCAAAACCCACAAAAAGAAAGAACTTTAACCTACATTTAACGCAGGATAAAATCTTGTGCGGTCTCCTTTCTTTCGCTAAACTGGTTAATCTACCCCCATAAAGTTATAACTTGTAATCTGGTGCGTCCTATCTAAATGAGATGGTTACCTGAAAGTCATCCTCCGCACCGTTTCATTAGCACGAAAAACCGCGTGGGTTCAAATTGGCTGCAACTTTATGTATGCACATTCTTTCTGCGTTCGACGGGTGCATGGGCGATTTAATTAGACAATTAAGCGATATGAAACGGTTTCGTTGAGATTGTTGATGTTGGAAAATAGTTGGCGTTTCTACACCCAAAGTTAAAGAACGAGGGGATAGTCCTCACGAAAAGAAACGTGAGGAAAGTGCTTTTTTGCGAGAGTAAAGTCCTCTCGCGTGTTCATTCGTTCATTTGAACAGTTCATCCTATTGAGTGGCTTATATGGACAAATGACCGCCACTTAGTCACCGAACCATGGTGGCCCATACGGCAAAGGCACGGTCTAATAAGCCGAAGGTCTTGGGTTCGAGTCTCGGTACCGGTACTTTTTTTTGATAGATGAACTTTTTTGAAGATGACCTATGAGTAAAGTACTCTCGGTAATTTCGGAATTAATCCTCTCCGTCCGCACACAGTACCATTTTACTACCAAATCGTGCTCTTTATCCTCTCGTATGCCGATGCCCAGTTCTGGGTGTATGGTTAGATAATTTTGAGGCTGATTGTTAACAAAATGATCTTGTAGAGAGATTTTTTCAGAGCTTATGTTTTATGAAGGTTTCTGTGACATCAAAATAGAAACGCAAAATGTCAACGATTTCATTATTAAAATTATTATCTCAGTAGTGTTAAGTTTATTAAAACAAAAAATGATATTGATATTGATTTTCGACCTGATTGAGATTCACTCAACGTGAATGAAGCAATATTTCCCTATATTACATGTAACTAACGCCAACTCGCGGTGGTTATGGGGAACGACACCTTTGATAAGATAATAAAGCTTAGAGGGATGATTTCAAGTGTTCTACGCGAGGGTATTGTCTATGATTTATGTCTACCGTTCTGTTCCGGGATTTTGTAACTTGTGATAAGATGTTTTGCAAAGATTCTTTTTATATATTACCGGTTATAGGTATTAATGAAAAGTGTAAAGTAACAACTTGTAACAGTACCTTCATCAACCACTCACACTTGCCCTTCCGTATAAAATATCTGCGAGCTGTGCAGTCGACTTGTTTAGATTATCGTGAGCAGAATCATGGACGAACTTGTGCCCATTTCAAGGGAAAACTGGACGGACCTACGCGATTTGTTCAGGACAAACTGGCCAACGCATGAACTACCTCACAATGTGGTTCAAAATTACATTGATTGGATCCAAATTGATGCGAAAATTGCACATTTGCAAGTATTCAGTTTGAATGGGACTTGGCGCTCAAATGGAACATTCATCATAATAGTGAGTGAGTTTGTTTGCTTAATTGATCCAAGCTAAACTAGTCTTATTGTAGGATCGTTACGAGCTGTACTGCTACACGCTAGAAGAGTCAAACGACAGCTTGCTACGAGCCCTGAAGCTAGTCGACTGGGACTACAGCTACCGGATTTGTGCCATTCTGGACCGTCACCAACCTGCCCTGGAAGCGGTATTTGCAGATCATCCCCATTGCAACCCACTCCGGACTCCAAACCACGTTCTTCATCTGTCACGGGAGAAAGCTCTCCAGCTGGAGATCGCCCTGCCGGAAGGTTTTCGACTAGCCAATCTAGATCTGAAGCATGCTCCCCAAGTCAACCAAGCTTGGCCGTTTCACTGTGACGGTTCGGAGTTTACGGTCAAGCGATGTCTAGCTTGGAACACAAATGTAGGCTTGTTCAACCAGGAAGCCGAGCTGGTTGGATGGTGTTTGCACTCGAATCTGGGCTTTCTCAGCTATCTGCACGTGGACGATCGGTGCCGCAATCGAGGATTTGGGGAGTTGATGGTGAGGGCGATTTCGCGAAAGGTCGCCGAAAAGGGTCTAAATGTTTACGGCGGAGTGCGACCGGATAATGGACCCTCGAGACGACTGTTTCAGAAGGTTGGATTCGAGCAGAGGCAGGCGATCGCATGGATTAGGAGCCGGACGGGGAAGTTGGTGGAATGGGGGATTTCGTAAAGTTTTGGTTTTTCAGGTTTTCGACATCAACGTCTTATTCACAAATTCGGATTTGATAAGAGGTGAAACCATTGCTTGGACAAGCAATCGCCCCCAAAAGTAAACGCAATGAGATTTTCAATAAACTTTAACTCCGTTCAGTTCTAGCAGTTTGTCACCCCATGCCAAAAAACTCCCACATCTCACCCATCATGCTGCGGAAATGGCATAATCGTTAAAAAATACCCAACCTAGTCACAGTGCAAACAAAAAAGGGGCTTAACCAATATACTCTGCATCTGGCCCAACTTTCGTCACACTGTCTTTGCAGCGTGCGTCTTTCCGCATGTTTAATTTACAAACTTTTAAATATTGACTGCCATCGGCCGAAACTTTTGCATTCATCGCTGGTCGGTCACCGGGCTCGGATCTTCGTCAAAGTACCTGCAAATGGAAAAAGTTTAATCTGTTTCGTGACAAAAAGGAAACGTTTAGGGCGCCACAAAATGAGAAGGTTAATCGAAAACTCAATCAGAAGCTTGTTAATCTGTGGCTTATTGAAAGTGGCATTCTGTGGTGATGGGGAGCAGTTCCGGATGGAAAACGTGTACAACGAGGACACAACGGAAACCAACTCCCACGTGAGTTGGTACGTGGCCAGCGAGCGGAGATCCGTTGAGTGTGGGGGAGTTTTCAAGAGGTTGCAGAACGAGGTGCAATCCCCGGACTATCCGGAGGTTTACGGTGAAGATTTGCACTGCGAGTACACGTTCAAGTCCCCGTTTGTGTGCAGTAGCAGATATCACTTTCAGTTTGTGGACTTTGAGTTGGAGCCTTCGAGGGATTGTCGGAAGGATCGATTGGTTATTGGAGATGAGGAGGTGCTGTGTGGGACGGTTATTGGATCGAAGACGTACAACTCCAGCAACGGGATCCTGACGATGAAGTTCGTGACGGATGGGTGGGGTAGTGGGCGAGGTTTTCGTATCGTGGTCACTAGACAACCTTGCGATGACAACGAAGCTGTGGAATCGTCTACATCGTATACGGTGGACACTACGTTGCAGGTTGCAGATGATCAAACAATTGCAAGCGATGAAGAAGTAATAATCGGTTCGAAGAAGGTCAACAGCCGTCAGGATATTCCTCCGGAGTTTAATCCATCTGGATATTTACCTCCTGGGCCGTCTACTCCACCAAGTTATCCCACCAATACCTGTCCACCATACATTCCATCCTATCCAGTGAATCCAGGTTATCCGATTGGTCCAACTTGCCGGAACTGTCCTGGTACTCCAAACTACACACCAAACTGTCAGAACTATCCACAGCCATGTTATCCGTCCTATCCAGCGTATCCAAGTTATCCAAATAACCCTGTATACCCAGCATCACCCTCTTATCCCACCAATCCGATCTACCCAACTAAACCTGTTTATCCCAACTACCCACCAAACAATGGCGGTGGAACGAACTCAATCGGTGGTGCCCCTCCAGGATACCAACCACCTCAACAGATTCACCCAGATGTCGACGTAACCCTCAACGTCACCGACGTCGATCACCCACAACGTCAGGACATCCCACCACCCCCGATACTACCTCCAGCCAACCCGACAATCCTCTCCTGCTGCCGTAACGTGTTCAGCCAGCAGCGTTTCTACCTCGTCAGTCCAAACTTCCCCAGCTTCGAAACCTCCAACGCGAACTGTTACTACCACATCAATCGCTACTCCCCAAACACCTGCCGGCTGATCATCCGCTTCAAGTACTTCCTGCTCGGCGATGATCGCATCGGCTGTTCCGACGCCTTCGTCGAAATTGACGGCCGTCGCATCTGCGGATGTCGCACCGGAATGGTGTACACCAGCCAGTGGGGCTACCTGCCCAAGTTCATCCGAGTCTACAGCCGATACAACCGCTTCCCACGCGTCCAAGGGTTCGTGCTGGACATCTACCAAGAGCCCTGCCCTCCCCGATACACACGGAACATCGCCCAAAACCGCATCGACGTGCAACCCTCGAAGCCAGCCAACATTACCACGGTCGAAACCAACACCAGCTCACGGTACACGTACTACTTCTACAACATGGAAGACGAAGAACCCCTAAAACCGCAAGAAACGATACTCCAAGCTGCTCTACGAGTTCCGGAGGGACCGTCGTCGAAATTCTTCTACCCCACCAACGTGCCACAGTACGGATCGTGCAGCTTTACCAGCCTCGACTTGTTGCGGCTCAAGCTGGAGTCCCTGTGGATCTCGAAGCCGCGCTGTTACTGATTTAGGCAAGCACATATTTGCTCTCTGTGTAGAAAGTGCCCTTTTTCGTGAATGAAATTAAAAGAAGCGTTCCAGATGATTACAATTGTAAATATGCTATTTTCGTGACGAAATAAAGCGCGTATTAATTTCGAAGTTAGCGTGGCATTTTCTCCTAGAACATAATGTCACAGATTTTTCCTACTCAAAAATTACTCATGGGACGAGCCAAAGTTTCCATGTCGTATGAATTTAACGGTGTATTTACAGTGTTGAGCTTGCTCACTTTGTTTGATTTCATACCACCTCATCATCTTGCAGTCACTAGTAGCATACCCGTTAGGCGTTTTTCGTGGGAATCGTTTACGCTCGTTAACAGTCTCAATGGGAAATTTCTTACGAGCTGCAAGAAAACACCCGTAAATTGAATCACGAATCAGAGTTTATAGAGTTGAGTTTTTTTTAATGATGACTTGCCTACATGAGTTCATTTTTTATGTTAAAAACCGCATATTTAATCCTCCTTTAAAATTTTCAGATTCTGGTTCCAATTTTGTTATTCTTTTTTCAGCAGCATGAGTGGTATAAAGGTCATTTCGGCTCAACTGTACACAAAAAAAGTACAAATTCGAAATCGACTTTTTCTGATCAAGCTCAAATTTGGTGGAGCTATTATTGAACTATTAAAACATGTAAGATTCCCGATTTTGAACCAAATGGGACCTCCCATTTTTTGGCACCGCCCCAAAGTTTTGCGATTTTCGTATATTTTTCAAAAAACGTGTATTTTCAAATGGCCAGATATAGGAAACAAAAACGGATAGAGCTAAACTCGAAAGCTTGTTTTAAAAGGAAATTGGACGCCTCATTGAATGATTCAACGCTGGAACGCCCAACGCATGTCCAACTTACACGGACGCCCAAGCCTCGCAAAAAAGTTGGAACGGTAACTTCAACACGCCCGTTCTCGGGCATAACTCAACCAATCGGGACGATTCTTGTTCCCAGTGATTTGTAAGAATGTCTAGATGATCCTAAAATTTTGCAGAACTTGATTTGAACAAATCTGTAATTTCTGCGACCGAAAACATCGTTCCAACTTTTTTTAAACGACTGCCTCCGCGGAATTTTCGGCGAATTTTTTTTACACGCGAAAAAAAAAGTTGGAACGATGTTTTTGATCGCAAAAATTACAGATTTGATCAAATTAAGTTCTGCAAAGGTCTAGAATCATCTAGACATCCTAACAAATCACTGGAAAGAAGAATCATCTTGATTGGTTGAGTAATGCCTGAGAACCATTGAGTTGAAGTTACCGTTCCAACTTTTTTGGAGCCTTGGGCGTTGGAATGTTAATCAGATTTTCGATTGGAATCAAACTTCGATGCATTTTGCGCAATTGGAAAAATTGCAATTTTTGTAAATTTGTTTGTCCAAGTCATACATACCAGAAAATTTAAAAAAAAAACTAGTGATTTTCGAAAAAAAAAAAAAGATTTTTATGACGTTTTAGGATTGATTTAAAAGTATTGAAACTAATGTTATTTATCTCGAAGATTTGATAATTCCACAATTTTGGACCAATAGTTGCGGGTCAAATTGTCTTTTTACGAAAATGATAATATGTTCAAAATGCTGCCTTTAAACATTGTTTGTGCAAGCAAAAGGTTCACATTGTAGATTTGTATCAGTTCAGTTAGATCTAGTGCTACAGGATAATTATAAGCATCTTCAGTGAGTTCTTTTCATTTTGCTAGAATTTTCCGCTGGAACTATCAGCTTTGGTCTCAAGAATCATCTCTAGAAGTGGCCATTGCTTTTCGAGACAAAGTACAGAACAGATCAGACAGAACAGAACGGTCCTGTTCTGAAATATAGTTAAAGATGTGGAAAATCACATTTTTATTGTCTAATTACCATCCATTACAATTCAATTGAGTTGCCTCACCTTTTAACCTTAACAGATCCCCAAAATTCAATTGCAATCCTGAGATATTCAATAAAAATCAAAAAAGTGCATTTTTGTCACTTTTTATATGAAAGAAGTTCCAATCTTGTCGTGCTATCTTGTCACAGCCTGAACATTGATGTAAGTGCGACAATTGGCCAAAGGGATTTCAGGCCAGAACGCGTTTGACACACGTATGAGCTCGACTAGCGTGGACATTTTCAATTATAACTCGGGACTCCGGCAATCAAATTCAATCAAACTTTGGGACAATGCTCAGAATGGTCAACCAAACAAATTGTGTTTGTTATTGTTTACATCGCATGCTCTCGTTTTTGTTTATTCAAGGTCAAACATTAAAACGCGTTTTTCTCAGATCGTCAAAAAGTGACGTGCGACTGCTGGATGCTGGAAAATTAATAAGATTTGATCGTAAAAACACAAGCCGAATCAATTTTGAGTAAGGTTTTTCTAAAATTTTCTTCAACAGAACAGATTTTAAACTGTTACTACTAGAGGGTGACGATTCTCGAGATTTTCAATTTCCCGGGAATCGAGAGTTGAACTTGGCAATTTCCCGGGAATTCCCGGGACCCGGGAGTTTTCTTTTACTACGCCAACAGTGTCAAAAATTTAAAATGAATAGTAATAAATTTGTTTCTTTTAAATGAATTCAGTTACTGTTAATTCATACTAATTCTATGAAACGTTAATTTAAGCAGCCTCATTGTTTTGACGAAAACTTTTGATTTTTTTTCTGATTCTGCAAAAACAAAATCGTTTCTTGAGTTTTTTTAAGACTTAAAATTGTAGTTTAAAATACTTACGAATCTTAATTCGCACTGAGTGATTTTTCAAAAGGTTCACAAACTTGTTATTAGATTTTTGTAAAAAACAAGCCTTACCCGACAAACTTCGTTCTGCCTTCTTTTCGTTTGTTGACGTTTTTAACTTTTTTGCTTATTCAGCCTCCTGTGATCAAAATTTTATTTTACGTAATTATTCCCATACAATCTGCAGATTTTCCGGAATCGGTTCCAGAGTGGCCAAAGTTGTTACTTTTTGGCGTAAGAACCTTCCTTGGACTTATACGAACCCAACGCAACAAAGAGCATCTCGATCCAACGTTCTGTGTTGAACTGATACGCGTTCGAACAAAACCATCGAAATTTTTTATATATATAGATAACTAATATAGGTAGGTTATATATAATTTCCCATTATCGGGAATTTTGCAATATGATAAACAACGACTCAAAACAACAAATTAAATTGTTTTTTTTTTGTAATTTTTAAGTTCAACATTAAATATTAATTGAAGAAATATTTACAGTTATCAGGAAAACCCAAATGTTCACAAAAAACTAGATTGGATTGCTTTGCTCAAGAGAAGATATGGAAATTGAACTTAACTTGAAAAAGCTTTTCCCTTTTACAAATAATTAGAAAAAATAATATTTGAAAATAAAACATTTGATTTCATATCTGGGGTGTAACTGCTAAATAATTTTTAAGGTAAATTTTGAGGTCCACTTTTTATGGCTTCTCTAAATTATAGTTATTGGAATTTTTGACAAGTTAAAATTTACACTTTCCGAATAAGAAGATTAGAGAAACATTGGTTTATTCGAACTTGAACATCGAGCATTGGACATTCAATGTTCTAAACAATTTTGAATTTTTCAAATGTTTTTCTGATCAGTTTAAATAATTTTATTTCGATATTTATAAGCTTAAATTTCCCGGGAGTCTCGACCGAATTTCCCGGGAATCGAGAGGTCCAAAAACGGTCAATTTCCCGGGAAATTTTTCCCGGGAATTCCCGCTCGTCACCCTCTAGTTACTACGAACCAAGATAAGTGTAGGGACAATATGTTTTGAAAATCATTAAAGCGGCTTAAAATCATAATATTCCCCAGGAAGTCTCAACCAATTCCACGAAGGCCTCCCGCATACAATATCTAGTGCGCGAGGATTTAGCTTGTTTTGACCTGTTTATTCCGAGTAACTTCCAGTTTCCTCGAAACGACTTCAATGTTAGTTACACATCTATTTTTCCGCGACAACGCAAAGATCAACATGACCACGACTCCCCGCGTGCTGATAAACCACCAAACTGGCCTAATCTCGGCCTAGATCGTCCGCGATGCGGTGTTTACTTGCAGATTATTCCAGCAAGGGGTTGTTGGACTTTAACAGGTTGCAAAGTCCTCGCGATGATCGATGGTAGCCTAAATGCAGTCAATCTGTTAAGTCTACCCACAATTACCTACAAACATAGAATCGGTCGGGGTCACTCCATTAATGGATGCATTCTTTGTATGGTTGTTCATGACTACCCTGCTCGTTACGAGTCTTGAAGGAAGCAACATCAAGTTCAACTGTACTCATGTACGCTCTACCTCAGCCCTCGGTTACTTTTGTATACACATGTCAATCACTATGAGGCGTTTTTTTTGCTTCTGAGTTCTCGTAATTCCTTTATTTCCTTGCCATTCGTCAGATGCATCATGCAGGTAATATCACGTGTTACTGTTCTTAGCAGGTTGGCGAAGAAGCGGTTGGAATTTTTGCGAGAATTCACTTTGAAAACAAACTGCAAACAATTTACGACCTTCAGACGATTATCGCACCCCAAAATTTGAACAACTGGTCGTAACTCAGCGCTGTGACCACATGCATCATCATTCTACGCAGCAGTGTAGGTTACTCGGGATTGTCTCAACCGTCATCGTCAGTTCCCGCGGGGCTGAAGTTGTTATCAGTGCTGGTGATCCTCAGCTTGGCTTAAGTTCAGAGTGAGAGAGGAAAGTCTGTTATGATTGTGCGCGGGGCCATCATTCAGTCATCCTCGGCATCGTCATCCGAGGGTAGTAATCACAAAACATGCTGCGTTAAGAATTTAAGATGACCGGCCTGGATGCTGCAGTTCAGTGCCAGCAGCCGAAGGAAGCGGATCGTAGTACCAGCAGCATAAGCAGCAGTGGTGTTTAATTGAAGCGGTGTCCGAGCAACGGTGAAAGCAGTTCTAAGAGAGAAAAAAAGAGGGAAAGCAATTTACAAAAAAAGAAGAAAGAAGAACCAGAAGACAAGTGAAAAGAACCAACCGCCTGGAGTGACCTGCGAAGGAATAGCTACAATAAGAAAGGTGAAGGTCAGCAATTTAGATTATGACGAAAGCGAGATTGGGTCTAGTGCGCATTGTAGAAGAATTGTGTAACTTTCGTTTTCGGTAGAAAGTGATTTAATTTGAAATCGACTGTTGAATTATTTGATCGTCGTTACTGGGACGGATTTTTCAACTAAATTGTAGAGTTCTCAATTTTTATTTAGTAAACACCAACCTTAAGGCAACCTTAGGGCGGTTTTTAAAAGCATCATTTTTTGAAATCACTGAAACATCAATTTTACATGCCTCTCAAAATTAAAAACAAACTTTTTTATTAAGTTGTTTTTACAGAAATCGAGTGCCGTCATCTGGGGCGAAATGGGGCACATGGGGCGAATTGGGACAGTTTAGCCTTGTTACTGAACAATATTTGGATAATTTTGATTAGTTTCGGATAGAACAGACACAGGACATCTAACATAGTGCACAGTTTTCCAAATTTCAAGCTTTTAAGTGCTCTAAAAACTGCTGTCCATATTTAGACTGAAGTCCCGATTCGGCCCGGATGACGGTGCTTCAAATCAATTTGTGTTAACATTTTTTTAAAAATATTAGCAAATTCAAGTATAAAAAGTTAAATTTCGGTGGATTTTACAGTTCCTGGGAATGTTCAGCAAATGTTTCATAAGAATAACCCTTTGGACGTCTGTTGTGGCAAAACCTGTTGAAAAATGACCATGACCATCATTTCTTATAAAAAATGTCGTGGAATTCTGGTTAAGGGGTTACATACATGTAGAAAATCACAAAATTTCATGTTACAGAAAATTTATTGAATCAACTTAAAAGATGATTTTCTATCACTCCTGAAAGTTTCATGAAGATATTTTATGATTAAAGTAAGTTACAGGCGATTTTAGCTGAAAATTTTGCCATGCGCAAAGCGAACTGTCAAACTTTGCGAGCGTTTTTCTCTGAACACCGAGTTGATTTACGGGTGCCACGATATCTCGCGATTTTGAAATTTTGCATTTTTTTAAAATACAAAAATCAAAAACTTGCGATTTTTATATGAAAAACATAAAAATATTTTTATCTTTTTTAAAAATAAACTTTTTGAAAATCGGCCTTCGTCATGCACACGAGACCGGTTTAACGAGTCTTCACCAAAATTTTGAGCCGATTTGGTCAGCCACGATACAACCAAATGTCCTCAAATTTGTTTTGTTAACAGATGAAAATATATATTTTAATGCCCTGAAAACAGATTTAAAATAAGTTTATGTTTGTGTTCAAACCAACCTCTGGCATTTATGCCGATTTACATGTATGTAACCCCTTAATCGTGAAGAATACATGAAAACCTTTTTTGTATATGAATCAAATGTTTATGTTTTTGGTTACTCTATAACTTTGTAGAACATTGATTCATTCTAGAAAGTTAACCAAAAAATACAAAAACACGTAAATGACCTCTCTCGGTTATTGCAGATGTAGAAGTACATTAAATTTCTCATTTCAATATTGACATTTAATCAATGGGAAATGGCAGCGATTTCAAAAATATTTATCTTTGAATTGAATTGAATCATGCGTAAATGAGACTAAACAACTTCTAAACTTTTTCATAATACGAGAATGAATTTTAACCAAATAAGGCCAAAACACTTAAAATACTATCAAAGGTTAACCAGTTAACCTTTAGGAAGTCGCGTTTTTCAGCCTGCCATACAAACAATGCACAAAGTATGGGGATTGAATTTGACAAAATCAAACCAAATGAAACTTTTTTTTTCTTTTGGGAAAATTCTAACTTATATAGACAGTCCGTACTCGATTATCAATAACCCTAACTATCCGAAGATTCGAATATCCAAAATTTGATTATCCGGTTTCTGTAGAATAGGAGAATCGAAAGCAGACAAACGTCAAAAAAACAAAACAAACAAAACCGAGGGGTTAATGGATGCAAAAATCATGTTCCATTACTTAAAAAAAACTTTTTTCAAACTTTTATTTAATTTCAAGTCACAAATAAATTTGATTACCGTAAAACGGGGTGACTTTGATAGCCGGGGTGACATTGATAGGTTTGTGATTTTTCCGCAAAATGAAGAGTACAATTAAAATACGTATGGAATTGTTTAGAATAATTCTGACCGTGGAAGAGAAGTTTTCAAAGAACCTCGAAAAGAACTTTTCATAAAATTTTGAAAAGTTTAAAGTTAGTTAACTAAAGTAAAGTAAATGTTGATGAAAGTTATTATTTTAAACTACTCGAAGTGTCATGATTTTCTCAATGAAAATAATTTTGAATCGGAAAACGGAATGCGTTTTCGGATTCTTTGGACAATTTTCCACTAGGAAAAGGTAAAATAAGTTTGTAAATAATAAATAATATGTGTTTAAGAAACACAATTTAATAAAATCTCCAAATTTAAAGGCAATCTCAGTTGAACACATTTCATGTGAAATGTGAAAACTTGTGATTAGTGCTTCGAATTCAGTATAAAATGCAATATAAATCGATAATTTTATAAACAAAACTATGTTTTAACAAATTTCAGGCAAAATTCCGACTTTTTAGCAATTTTATTTAAAACTTGTGTTGTTTATTTTGTTAAAAAGCTTATTAACTTAGATAACTAAATATAAACATTGATTTTTTTTCTTAAAGGCAATATCATCAACTTCAGTGATGGTACATTTAACGTACAAATAAAGTTTGAACATCTTAAATATGATTTTAACAACAAAAACTATGACTGTCAAAGTCACCCTGGAATTCAAACTAAGAATTTTTAACGATACTATTTTTCTAAACACTATTGAAAAAACTTTTTTTTCCAAAATAGTGCATGGACTTTGTGTGGCCTACCCCAGTACATGTTTTAAAAATAAAAATCTTGAGTAAAACCTTACCTGTTGGAAAATATTCCAAAAACAAATTGAAATCCCATCAAAGTCACCCCGGTTCACGGTAACTTTTATTTTAATATTTCATAAGGAAAATATTATGCATCGGTGGTCCCCTCGATATTTTTTGTTCAGCCCAGTTTGCGAGCAGCATTCGGTGACTGGGCTATGTTCTCAGCCCAGTTACCGAACAAGTACTGTACAATAAAATATACAATGTTACAGTAACCAAATACTAGCATTGTGGACAACATCTTTGGACACATACAATGAGATCACTTCAGAGCATTTTGGATAAATATTTAAGGTCAATGACAAAAAATATGTTAAAAATAAAATCAAACATTTTGGGCAAGGACTTCAGATAATCGAATATGGACTGTATTAACTAGAATTCCAATGAATGATCCTTTCTATCAATTAAGCTTCAAACGTCCTTTTGAATCAGCTGATAGCTCCAACAGCGTACTCAACTTGATCTTCTCGCACGCGTGCATCAACACTTGCGATGCGTGATGCGCTCAATCTGACATGTGTGTTTGAGCTTAGACAAGGATGACCAACTATCTGTACACTAGAGCAGTAACAAGAGAGCAACTTCCTGTGCGGGGACAAAGAAGAAGTTCTCGCACCGGCATCAGCAATTGAAACTAGTTCACACGGGTACGGTAAACCGGTTACAGGCTGAACGCCGGTCGGGCTTGACCCAGCCTCAGCAATTCTGCCCAGCTGTAATCTATATTGTAACAACAGCAACACACGATGATGTCGAGGATCACCGTCAACACTTGGTAGACACATCATCACTCGGCGTTTGCGGCGTTCGATGATGATAAGCGAATTATTGATAGTTTCTTTCGAAACACTTCACGTAGAGGTTTCATGGCTGAGGAACTACCCAGATTTTAAGGAAATTTGTGGCATGACTTTCAAAACATTGACGTTATTAAAATAGAATTGAAACAGATTGGCTTTTTATAGACCAAGTATGATCGTATAGGTTATGTCTTGAGATAATAGAATTGTCGAAATATGACCAAGGCTATTGATTATTTTTAATGAATTAAATGCCGACACATGTATAGAAATTTTTTGGTGGCATTTAGGCCACGAAGGTCAACCACGAGGATGCGTATAAATTTATGTACGAGGATTACGCTTATCTGTTGTCCACATGAGTAAACAGGCGATCTGGAGGCCTGAAGTTTAGCCGACCTACTTACCTCACTTAATGTAATCTCATTCAACGAATTGCCTACGTGACTTTTTTACCCGTTGATGAGCGGCGACTTCTTCGTTGACCTCTTCAAAAATTCCAGCTCAACGCAAGCTTCGCTGTTTCCAAGAAATCCCATCTGGAAAACATATTTTGACTCAACTTCTAATCTTGTTTTTCTATCGCAGAACTGGACGAACCCCCCCGTGAACTTGTAATATTGCTGCGAAAGGGGGAAATCACTCTCTGACGTCCAGGACTTTAGAGAGAGGCTCATCAAAACAACAGCAACTGCAAGTTCGATCGTCATCCAGCGACTAGCAACCAACCAGCTACAAGATGATGTCCAGAAAGTTGGTAGCGGATGAAGCGACAGGCGCAGCCGAGCGTGACATCCCGGAAGAGTTCCGTATTAGCAACTACGGCTACGGCAAGGACAGCGTCAAGGTGATGCACGTGGTCCGCAACGGGCTGGTTCACAGTATTAAGGAGTTCGAGGTGGGCACCAAGCTGAAGCTGGCCAGCCAGAAGGACTACCTCCAGGGTGACAACTCGGACATCGTTGCCACAGATTCGCAGAAGAACACGGTATATCTGCTAGCGCGCAAGCACGGACTCAAATCACCGGAGGAGTTTGGCATCCTGCTGTGCAACCACTTCCTGACCAAATACTCCCACGTCAACGAGGTGTCGATCCACATCGAAGAGTACCCGTGGTCTCGGATGGGCTTCGGCAAAGGACCCTATCAGGCCCTCCACAACCATGCCTTCGTGTTCACCCCGACAGCCACGCGGTACTGTGACGTCACCCAGAAGCGAAGTGGTAAGACCCCAACAAACTCCAAAAAAGCATCCAACCTTAAACCTTCTCAACCCCCTTTCCAGAATCAACCCCAACCGTCATCAGCGGTCTAACCGACCTGCGCGTACTCAAAACCACCCAATCCGCGTTCGTTAACTTTGTGAACGACGAGTATCGGTCCCTGCCCGATCAACACGACCGCATCTTCAGCACGGTCGTGCGCTCGTCCTGGCAGTACTCCACCGTCGCCAACGTGGACTTTGACTTTTGCTGGAACAAGGTCAAGCACTGCATCCTGGACACGTTTGCCGGCGAGACGGAAAAGGGTGTGTTCTCGCCGAGCGTCCAGAACACGCTGTACCTCGCGGAAAAGCTGGTCCTCGAGCACATCCCCGAGGTGTCCTCGATCGATATGACGATGCCGAACAAGCACTACTTTAACTTTGACTTTAGCAAGTTTCCCAAGCTGATCAACGGGGACGAGATGAAGGAGGAAACGGTGTTCCTGCCGGTGGACAAGCCTTCGGGGATCATTTACGCCCAGCTGGATCGGAAGTCGACGATAAAGAGCAAGCTTTGAGGGTGGGATCTTCGGAGGGTGCGCGCGTGTGTGTGTTTCAATTTTAATGTATTTAGACTACGTATTTTAAATAATAAAGCTTACAAGACAACTTTTTAAAACGGTTTTTAGTTGATGACATACTCCATAAAGACTCAATGAGTATTAATTGAAAGCGGAAGCTCCCACCACCCACAAGAATGATCATTCTAAGTAGCAACGTTTCAAAACATAAACTTGCAGCATAAATTTTCCTGATTTTTCCCAAAGCTTTCGAAAGGTTCGTTTCAAATGCATGGGCAATAAGGCTTTCAAAAGTGAGCTTTTACACGGGCTTTCGTTTCAATTATTTCCAGGGCCGAGGGGTCATCAAATAGAGACAGATGGATGTAATTCAAGTCAAGGCATATAAATTAGATAAGGTTCCCAGCTGTAAAAAATAGTTAGCAAAATTGTAGATATTTAGTATCTAAAGTATTTTTTTAAACAGGTTCAAAACCATTTTTCTTAATTTTCACTTTCAAGGTGGTTTTTTGGCCTCTTTGAAATGTTTTCATATTATTTTTATTAGTAAAATTTCACTAAAATTAGCTCGACCATTAGTTTCTGAGATATTGGTACTAAATAGAGACCCTAAATAGGGAGACTGGTCTAAGTTTGCTAAATCGACCTGGCAACGTATGCTTTGAGCTTGGCAATACTGATAAGTTTTGCTAGGCGTAAAAGCAAATGCTCGTTTGGATACGTCAAACTCGTGTCTGTTTGGGTACGTCAAATTCACTTCGACCAGTCCCCTATTTAGGATCTCTAGTACTAAGCTGATTGGATCAGACTTTTAAAACGTTTTTTTGTTTTTTTTCTTTTTAATTAATTCGCTGTTTTTTAGCAACCATCCAACAACCATCGATCAAATCTAGAGTTTTTTAAGGTCCAATGAACAAAATTTTAAATTTTTGCTTTGTAAGTGTTTTTGAAACTGCATTGAGTCATTCAAAATCATTGAAAAGATTGTTTATTGGACCTTTAAAAAAATACTCCAGGAATCTTCTAGGTCTCTTAGGTAACTTCACGGAAATTTTCACAACTTTTCGAAATGAAAAATTATTTAAGGAATGATCAAGTATAGCCACTATTTTTAATTCTAATAACCTTAATTTTTCAGTTCAATCAAACTTTATCAAACAATCTGTAAAGTACTTTTCGATTCGCAAATGTGATTTTACATAAAAAACTTATGTCAAAAAAAAAATTCTAATAAAATTTCTATTTTTACAAAAATTCCTTTTTCAAAAAAAAAATCAAAGTTTTATCATAGGACCTAATAAAAAACAAAACAAAAATTTAGGTTAACATAAATAAATAATTTATATAATTTTTTAGTCAACAATTAATACATTCCATCAAATTCCTTTCACTCACCCCTCGGTGGACGTACGTCGGTTCTCGGCGTCTGTTTACATCGCTCGCGTTTGACAGTTGGCCAAGCCACCATTTGGAACTTTCGCTTGTTTTCGTGTTAGCGGCATTTTTCTCCAATTTCCCATAAAAATTGTGTAATTTTCTGTCCGCATCCGGTGCATCCCCGTCGAAATGGGTTCCAAAAAGCACAAGAAACACAAATCCGAGCGCAAGGAGCGGGAAGGTGAGTTGGTTTTGGTGTTTTTTTCGGTTTGCGAAAGTGATCAACATTCCGCTTTTGGATTTCGCAGAGAAAAACTTGCTGCTCGAGCGTCCGCCCAGTTTGAAGCTGATTCTGAAAGTCAGCGGCAACAGTTCGACGCCGGAACACGGCGGGGCCGATTCGCCGGCGTACGGTATCCACCAGGATCTGAACGTGGCGTCCTTTTCCGGGGAATATTCCGGCGAGCGGCACAAGAAGAGCAAGAAGAAGAAAAAGAAGAAGGACCGCGAGAAGAAGCACAAACACCACAAGGAGAAGCGCCGGCACCGGGGTGAGGACTCGAGCCAGGAGGACTTTAACAGCGTCGGCGATGAGAGTTCGCAGGCTCCGCCGGAGGGCAGTCTGTTTTACGGGGCGGCCGCCGTGGCTGGTGGCAGTTTGGCGTCCCTCCCGGTTACGAAGCCGCTGGTGCCGATGAGGAGTCCCGAGCCGGAACCGTGTCCGGTAATTCTGCAGCAGCCGGCAACTCCGGCTACCCCTGCTACGCCGGCCACGCCCGTTCCGATGCTGCAAAAGGACGATCTTATCGCGCCCAGTTCGGTCACGACGGAGGAACCGATGCAGAGTCCCGGGTCGGTCAGTCAGTCAACGTCGCGGCCGGGCAGTAAAATGGACTTTCACGAGTCGAACTCGAACCTGGGGGCGCCGAAAACGCCCGGGTCGGATTGTAGTGGCCGTGAGCCGCGGACTTGCGTGCTTAAGCTCAAGCAGAGTCGGTCCCCGTTGGCACGGCTGTTGGATCATCTGCTGAAGGCGCTGGAGAAGCGCGATCCGCACCAGTTCTTTGCGTGGCCCGTCACTGATGATATTGCGCCCGGGTACTCGTCGATTATTACGCGGCCGATGGATTTCAGCACGATTCGGCAGAAGATTGACGACAACGAGTACATATCGCTGTCGGAGTTTAGTGACGATTTTAAGCTGATGTGCGATAATGCGATCAGGTGAGTAAACTTTCAAATCTTTAAAATTAATGAGAATTTACTTATTCGAGTGCGACTAAAAATTACAAACCTTTGAAATAAATTTGTACATTTGAAAATCCAACATTACCTCATAAGGCCGAATCTTGAAATTAGATGGGCATCCCAATTCGAATTAGCGGACATTTGCAGTAGCGAAACTCTAATCAACGAGTTCACTCTGTAAACCCAAGAAAGAAGTCGAACAATAATCATCAAACTTTCCAGAAATTAAAAAAAAAAAACAATATTTAAAAATTGTATATGGAGAAAACAGATATCTAGAAATATAAAAATACACATATTTAAAAACTTCAAATAGAAATTTTAAAAAATTTAAGAATCAAAATTTAAGAAACTCTACAATGAAAAAATGTACAGACATTCTTAAATTCTAAAATTTTACAATTCTGAAATGCTGGGGTTCTAAAATTTTCAAATTCTAGTTTTTTAAAGTACTACAATTCTAAAATTCATCGATTCTAAAATTCAGAATTTTTATTTGCATTTTTGCAAATTCAACATGCGTATATTTCGATGTTTAAAATATTTGACACACATTTTTTTTTTAAAATTAGCAGATTGTTTTTTCTTTCAAGATTACAAATAAAAAAAAATAGAATAAAAACACAAAACTTCCGATATTTAACTTTCAATTTAATTAGTGTTTATTAGAATTTAACAGTTCTGCTCCAGGATGTTACATTTGCAATTCAGAGATTTGGAGAACCTTTCAACTGAGATTAATTCATAAGCCTTTACAGGGAGGGTACTTATGTCTAAGTTTAGATTTTGCCAGCTGAGTGCTCTTTTAGGAAAACGATTTTTTGAGAAAAAAAATTAAGAAATAATTAAAAATTTAAAAATAATAAAACTTTAACAATGTTCTCACTCGATTATCCTAAGCCATCTTTAAAATTTTATTGCATATTATCGAATCACAAAAAAAACATCTTCCTCAAAATTTTTGACTCAAAAAGGCTTCAAAAATGTTGATTTTCTGTTCTATTAGATGGCGTAATGAAAGAATTGATAAATTGGTGAATTGAAATGAATACAAGAATTTTAGCAATTTGATATATTTAATAAATTTTAAGAATTTTAGAAATCTTTTTTTTTTGGAATTTGAGACATTTTAGGATTTAAGAAAATTTTAGATATTTCAAGAATATTTTTTGAATTTTTAGATTTTTAGGAACTGTAGGATTTTGAAAATCTTTGGATTTAGGAATTTTTGGAATTTTATTGATTTTTTGGATTTTAAATTTTATGAATTTTTGAGTATTTTAAGAAACTTTAGAAGTTTCAGTAATTTTTGAAATTCCAAAAGTTAGGAGTTAAAAAATCCAAGGAATTTAAAAATGTTAGGATTTTTAAGAATTTTAAGGATTTTAGGTGTTTTATAAGTTCAATGAATTTTAAAAATTTTAGGTTTTCAAGAATTTTAGGAATTGAAAAAAAAATTAAGTTTAGACATTTTAGAAATTTAAAATTCATGAGTCTAGGAATTTTAGAATTTTTAAATTTTAAAATTCTAGGAATTTCAAAATTTTTTATAAATTTTATAAATTTTATACTTTTAAATAATTTTGGAAATTCAAGGAATTTTAGTAACTGTAGGAATTTTTGAAATTTTTAGATTTTAAGAATTTTAGGAGTTATAGTAATTT
Source organism: Culex pipiens pallens (assembly GCF_016801865.2). Classification (NCBI taxonomy): domain Eukaryota; kingdom Metazoa; phylum Arthropoda; class Insecta; order Diptera; family Culicidae; genus Culex; species Culex pipiens. The sequence goes on along the minus strand of NC_068938.1, from coordinate 31,667,794 downwards.
TGATAAAATTAGAATTTCAGAAAGTTTAAATTTTATAATTCTTAAATTAAATACTATAAGAGTTTAAGAATGTAAGATATTAAGGAATTAAATATTTTTTCAATGAATTTTAGGATTTTTGGAATTTGTAGAGTTCCAGGAATTCTAAAAATTTAAAAAAAAATCATTTTTTTTACAATTTTAGGAATTTTGTAGATTTGGGGAATTTTATAAATTGTATGTTTCTTTTTAAATTTAGGTTTGAGGAATTTTAGATGTTTAGAACTTTAGAATTAAAAAATTGTATTTTCAATTTTCAAAATTTAATATTCTAAACTATAAGATTTTATGAAATTTATAAATTTTTTATAAATTTAAGAATTTTGAAATTCTAAGATTCTAAAATTTAAGAGTTTAAGAATTGATAAATTCTAGGAATTATAGGATTTTTATAAATTTTATGAATTTTATATATTTTTTGTATTCTTAGAACTTTAAGAATTTTAGGAATTTTAGGGGTTATAGTAATTTTAAGACATTTAGAATTTCAAAATTTTGGAATTTTAGAATTTTAAGACTCGAATATTGAAGAGTTTACGAATTTGAAAATTTTAAAATTTTATGAATTTTATAAAATTTAGGAATTTAGGAATTTTAGAACTTTCAGGAATTTCAAGAATTGTGTGAATTTCGGGAATTTGGAGTATTTTGGAACTAAAGAATTCAAGGATTTTATAATTCTAGGAATTTTTAATTCCAGAATCTCAGAATTTTGTTTTTTTATTTAAGAATATTGAATTTAACCGAGCCACGTAGCCTAGTAGTAACGCTTCCGCCTCGTAAGCGGTAGATCGGGGTTCAAATCCCGGCTCGGACCAACACAACTGGCGATCGTTTCTCTCTTCTGGATTCGATTGCTTAGTAAAGGGAACGATACACTGTCACAAACTGGACCATATCAAGACACCTTAGGAAGACAACCTAAGGAATGTTAACATTAAGTTGAATAATAAACTGTCACTGAATCCGCTTTGTAAATGTCGGCCCCGATACTCTTCACGGGTTTTCCCCTCAGGAACAGGGAAAGATTTACTTAATATTGAATTTAAGTACTGCAACTTTTTAATTTTTCTTGACCGCGTTCCTTCCTAGTTCCGTACTTAGCTTATAAGGCCTCGATTAAAACAACTCTTTCCACTTTCAGATACAACCACTCCGAGACCGTCTACCACAAGGCGGCCAAAAAGCTGCTCCACGTCGGCGCCCGCCTGCTGCAGCCCGAAAACCTGATGCGTTCGCTGCGCCCCCTCATGACGTACATGCGCGAACTGACCCCAAAAGAGCTGGGCTTCGAACTCCCGGCGTCATCCGACTCTGCCGAAAACGACCACCACCTGCTGGACTCGGCCGACGAGGCGGTTGCCGCGGCGGTGGACGAGGGCATCAACGCGCAAATAAACGCCCAAATCGAGGAAGATGAGAAGCGCAAACAAATTCGGCTGGAGAACAATCCGAAGGGCAAGTTCGAGCCGTTTGTGGACGACTTGACGGCGGAGGAGGTGCTGGCGCAGGTTCAGAGTGCGGCGATGAATGCGCGGACGAAGCTGCTGAAGAAGAAGTCGGCGAATCGGATGGGCTTTTTGCGACAGTTGAAGAACGGCACGACCAGCATGAGCATTTTGATTGATGGCGAGAATAACGCGCCGGAGAAGGTAGTTTCGCTGGAGGCGTTTACGGGGAAGTTGCAGTACGGAACGGCGCAGCTGCAGGGATTTAGGGAGGATCGTCGGAATTATGCCAAGACGATTAAACCGTTGAATTATGGGGCTTTCAGCTCGTTTGCGCCGACGTTTGATTCGCGCTTTTCGAACCTCTCGAAGCAGGAGTCGGAGCTGGTGTTGAACACGTACGGCGATGAAACGGGGGCGGATTACGCCGAAAGTATTATGAAGTACACGAAGGATAGTCCGTACGCGGGTGGCATCGCGCACAGTCTGCTGGACATCTTGACGAATGGGGAGCATCGCAAAACTTTTGGGACGCTGTACGAGTCGGACATGCAACGGCAGGAAAAGGACGCCGTCAAGCACACGTTTCCGGAGCCGGTCGAGCGCGAACGGGAAGAGAAGAAGCTGGCGGACGTGAAGGTTGACTTCAACGCGTTGCGTTCGCTGAGCGATCTCGGCGTTGACGTGGGATTCTTGGACGAGTTTGAGCAGCAGCTGCAGAGCGCGAACGTAACCAGCTCGCTGCAGCAGTCGCTGAACGTCAACTCGGGGCTCATTCACAAGTTGCACCAGATTCAGTCGGATCGCCTTTCGGCGCCGCTGCCCGGGCATTTGTCGTTTGTTCAGCGAGCCGGCGAGACGGAGATTGATTTGGCCGCGCAGATTACAAACAATTTGACGAATATTGCGAAGCAGCTGCCGCCGGTGGCGCTTGCATCGCCGCATGGATTGCGGAAGGCGATGGGGATGAGTAGTGGTGAGTGCGGAGTGGAACGCTCTGGAAATCTTCATTTCACCTCTTATTGTTTCTTTCAGTCGGTTTGGACATGTTCCAGACGCCTCCGGTTGGCATCATCAACCCGCAACCGAATCTGGGATCCAACCAGCAGCAGCACAACAATCCACCGGGAGGTAAGTTCTCTGATTAAACACTCAAAAAGCAATTCTCTAATCCATTTTCAACCTTCTCCAGCGGACATCATCGACACCACCCCGATGGACATGGATCTGGAGCCGGAACCGATTGGGACCGCCACGAGCGCCGTCCACCATCAGCTTCCCAACGCGAACCCCTCCCAGGTGGACATTGACAGCGAGTTGCGCGAACTGCTCGGCTCGTCCGGGGGTGGTGGGGAAGGGGGTGAATCGGATGCCGCTTCCGGCATCGAGGGGATGCTGATGGATTGAAGTTTTTCACTTCTTATTACTTTTTTTTTACTTTGTGTTAGGGTACTTGTGCGTTTAATTTTCATTGGTAAGGAGAAAGTGGGGAAAAGATAGAGGGAGACGGCACGCGAGATAGAGATGAATAAGTTTATATTTTTATCCTTCTGACTACTAACGATGAATAAACAGCTTAACAGCGTTGAAGAAAGAACAAAACTGTGATGTGAATACAAAGAGACGAGTTGTTCCTTTTAATTCCGCTATATATTTTAATATCTTGACAGATACGTATTTCGTCTACTACTTGCAGACTTCATCAGTGTTCTGTTCTCGACTGAAGGTTCATCGCTGGTGTATCCATATTTGTAGTTACTGTAGGTACTACCTCCTCGTTCTTCTTTTGTGCCTGTATAGGTAACAGCTTAAACAGCCACGTTGAGCCGTTACCTGAATCCTTGTTGAGTAAACGTTTGTTGCCTGCCTTGAAGATTTCCAAACTTTCAGCGACAGCCAGCTTCGATGGGTTAGTGATGTGTCTTAAGATGACCGCGTCGCTAGCTGTGATGTTATGTTTTTCCTCGATGATGTGTTCGGTTACTGCTGACTTGAAATGGGGGACAAATCCTTTCCGTTTTCCTCCATGGCAATTTTGACATATGTGTGTATATGCTCATCCAACCTGGTTTGCAGCAATCTCTTAGTTTGTCCAATGTAGCTCATATCACAGTGGCCGCAGGATACCTCGTAGATGCCGGGTTTGCCTAAAGTCGGTATGGGGTCTTTCGTTGAACCTAAGATGGATTCCAACTGGCTGTTTCTACTGCTGAACACTAAATCAATGCCAAATTTAGCCAGTTTTTGTCGTAATGGGCGTGTTATCCTGTAGTCGAATTCTACTGCTGCTCTTCGCAGTGGCTCTGCTGATGGCGTAAGGGTTGTGAGTGAAGTTCTGTGCAGTTTTCTTTCCTTCTTATCGATGATTGCTTGGATAGTTGTTCTGCTGTAACCGTTGATTTCCGCTGTTTCAAATATGTACTCCAATTCTTTCTGTTTTCCTGCTTCGCTGAGGGGTAAAGTTGTCATCCTATGTATAAAATAATGATATGCTGCCATCTTATGTTGGAATGAATGGTTTGACGTGGCTGGGATTGTTCTTCTGGTGTTTGTTGGTTTCCTGTAGATCTCGAAAGAAAACGAAGATGGGCAACCTGGTTCTCTTAGGATCAGGATGTCTAAGAAAGGTAACTTTCCTTCGACTTCCATTTCGTAAGTGAACTTGATGCTCCTGCGTGCACTGTTTATGGTGTCCAGTACCGTTGTTAGTGAGTCCCTTTTGATGATGCAGAAGATGTCATCTACGTATCTCCACCAACGTTCTGGTAGTAGGTTTTTGGTTTGTAGTTCGTGTTCCAAAGCTGCCATATAAACATCGCTCATGAACGGTGACAGTGGGTTACCCATCGATGCTCCCATCCTCTGTTGGTAGATGCAATCCCTGAACTGGAAGTAGCTCTGTTCCATGCATAATTTGACGAATGTTATATACTGGATCGTTTTTTGTCTCCATGGTTCTCCCTCGTATTGTGATTGCAGCCAATCCCGTAGAGTTCCTATTGCGTTTTTTACTGGTATGCTTGGGAACAGTGCTGTTACGTCGAAGGAAACCATTATTTCATCCTCAGCTATCGGTCCCGACTCTAAGAGCTCCTTTGTGAACACCTGCGAACTGATGATCGAACGGCTCGGGAAGGGTTTCGGCATACTCTTGAATTCCTCGACAAGCCACTTTGCGATCCGACTGGTTGGGGCATCCACTGCTGAAATGATTTCTCGCATCTCGTTGCCAGGTTTATGCACTTTAGGTAGTGCTTTAATCCTTGGTAGAGTTGGGTTCGGTACTCTCAACGATTTTGCAGTTTTCCCAACCGATTTCAAAAGGCCTGCACATTCTTTGATGGTGTTCTCTACTTTTTTGACCATATCGATTAGCGTGTATCCTCGTTGTAGTGAATATTTTTCCCTGTTTCCGAGTTTCTCAAGAAGTTCCTTGTCGTATTCGTCCCGGTCCATGATTACTACCCGGTTTCCCTTGTCCGCTTTTAGGTAGTACACGGGTTTCTCCTTGAGTTCCTTCACTACTCGTACTTCGGCGTTGTCCTGGTGTTTTGTTGTTGCTTCTCGTATTAATTTGGATACCGTCATCCTGACGCTGTTGATTTGTGCTGGAAGGAGCGGGGGAGGTTTTGTCTGTTTTTCGTCGATGCTGTTAGCATTGATAACAGTTTCGATGTCGATAACAATGTTTTCCAGGTTTGGTTTTGATGATACCGCGTACTTAAGACCTTTGTTGAGTAAAGTTAACTGTTCTTCTGAAAAAGTTTCAGAAGAACGATTAACAACGAACTACAAATATGGATACACCAGCGATGAACCTTCAGTCGAGAACAGAACACTGATGAAGTCTGCAAGTAGTAGACGAAATACGTATCTGTCAAGATATTAAAATATATAGCGGAATTAAAAGGAACAACTCGTCTCTTTGTATTCACAGTAATGCATTCTGCTAAAACGCTCAACCAAACCACAAAACTGTGATCTTTTGTTGGGGCTCTGGATGATGACTTTGTTGTAATTCTATTTCCACTATCTCGTTGCTTTGCAAAAAAGGTAAAGAAATTTTACGACTCGTCATAAACCAAATTGTTATTGTATGCAGTAGCAATTTAAAGCGGAAAAAGAAGACGCATAATCGCAGGGTAGCAAATCGAGCATTTAAGTTTACAATTTTTTTTAATAATAATCCTCAACCGCCTATCATATTTTACTGTTGAGCAATTCTCTGAGATTTCGGTAATTGGATTTTTTTTGTATTTTTCATCCAGATGGAACTCTTTTGGTGCCTTCGGTATCCCCAAAGAGCCATTTTGCATCATTAGATTATCGATATAATTTTCTGCACAAATTTGGCAGCTGTCCATACAAAAATGATAAGTGAAAATTCAAAAATCTGTATCTTTTGAAGGAATTTTCTGATCGATTTGATGCCTTCGGCAAAGTTGTAGGCATGGATATGGACTACACTGAAAAAATGATATGTACATTGTTAAAAAAAAATTCACTTTCACTTTTTGTGATTTTTTCAAAAAAAATAAATATAGGTCGCAAAAATTTTCCAACTTCATTTTTCGATTTAAAATCGAATTTGAAATCAAAAAGTTTTTTAGTGAAATTTTGTTTAAGTGCACCGTTTACAAGTTATTGCAAATTTTAGGTAACTTTTTTGAAAATTGTCGCAGTTATTATATTTTTAAATAAGTGCTCATGTTTGCCCACTTTAAAAAAATATATTTTCGAAAAGCTGAGAAAATTTTATATGTTTTGCTTTTTTGAACTTTGTTGATACGACCTTTAGTTGCTGAGATATATCATGCAAATATTTAAAAACTGGAAAATTTATGTATTCTAAATCTTACCCAAACAACCCACTAGTTTGTAATGTCGATATATCAGGAACTAACTCTGTCCAATTTTCAATGTTAAAATATGAAACATTCGTGAAATTTTACGATCTTTTCAAAAACATTTTTTATATTTTTTAAACCAAGACTAACATTTCAAAAGAGCCAAACAGTTTATATTACGCAATCAATTTTTTTTTCAATTTTTTTACCGTTTACCATTTTTTCAGTGTAGTCCTTATCAATACCTACAACTTTGCCAAAGACATCAAATCGATCAAAAAATTCCTTCAAAAGATACAGATCTTCAAATTTTCATGTATAATTTTCATGGCTTCTTTGGGCATACAGAAGGCACCAAAAATGTTTCAGCTGGATTGAAAAATACAAAAAAATCGCATGGGGACCATCCATAAACCACGTAAACACTTTAGGGGGGGGGGGGGTTGTATGGCGATTGTCCACGCTCCATACAAAAGTTTTTTTTGTATAAACAATTGTCCACGAGGAGAGGGGGGGAGGGGGGGGGGTTAGATTTCCAAAAAAGTGTCCACGTGGTTTGTGGATGGTCCCATGACCGAAATCTCAGAGAATTGCTCAACAGTAACAACTTGTTAAATCAACATTGATTTTAAAAATTAAATATCAAAATCCACAACATAAAAAAGAATTATTTTGATAAGAAATGCCATTTATTTCAGGTTTGGGAAATGTTAAGAAAAAGTCAAGATGCAAAAATGGGAATTGAGTGACCATCCTATGTTGCTGAATGCTTAAATTTTCATTTTCAAGGTTTTGGAATTTTAGATTTTTTAATTGAAGATTTTTAAATTTTTGGATTGTTGAGTTGTTTTTATTTGTATATTGCTGATTTTTTGATGGTTGATTACCTACTTTTTAATCACAGAATTTAAAATTTATTATTTTTTAATATTATTATTAATAAAAAATGAAATTCTAGATGTTTAAATCATTTATTTTTTTATTTTTGAATATTTGTTTTTTTTTAACTTCAAATTTTCTATAATTCTGATTTTTATGCCAGAAAATTAAATGAATTTGTATTTTTATGTTTCGCTCTGTTTTCCTTTATTGTGAGCAAGAAACAAAATCTGTACTCTTAATTTTCGGCTTTGTAAGATTCTTTTTTTCGTTTTTGAAAATCGTACCATGCAATTTGAACACTTTGTTCGTGGTTCCCATTTTCATGAACGCATGTTCACGATGTTCCTTGACGTTTTTTGTATGGAGTTTTGTGTTCCTTCAGAGCTCCGATATTAGCCTAATATGTGAAATATTTTTAAACGAGCCCAAAAATGCTCAAAATAGTAATAGTAAAAAATGTGTGTACATCACCTTGTGTGAAGACACATTTTGTGATGAAACATGTGAAAAATTGATAGTTTGACACTAGATTTTTTTTTAATAAGAACTATGAAAGCTTAACCCTCCTTTTTATATGATAGGAAGTTTTTTTTAAAGAAGGGTTAAATTTTCACAATAAACATGAAATTCATAAAAAATCACTCTTCATTTTTTTAAATAAAATTCGAAGTTTAGATTATAAGAAAATTTAAAGATTTGAAGATTTAAATATAACAAAAAAAAGAAAATCTATAGAGCAATTCCAGCGCAAATCAGGATTTTTTCTGGTTTTTTGTACCCAAACCTCTCCGATCGCAATGAAACTTTGTAGAAATGTTATCCTATGTTAAATACACTGAAAGAAAAATACACGCCACTTCAATGAGATTTTAAATTTTTAGGTTTAAAAGTTGAATTTAATGGTGATGTCAAGATTTTTTCGTTCAATTTTTTTTTAAAGAAATAGTGATTTTTGGCAATTTCTATATGACAGACTTGATTTTTCAGTCTCGTAAATATTTTTACCGGAAAGCTCGTCCAATTTCCCATAACTTGTCAAACATTTCTGGGGAACAGGAATGGGATTTGGAAGCTGCAGATTAGGTTTTCATATAAACTTTGGCAAAGACGGGTTATAATTATTAAATGTTATATAGGTACTCGAGGAAAAACGATTTGGAAATAATTTCTAAACACTATACTTTAGTGTACTTTACATTATTTTAGAATTTATTCAGAAAATCATTTTAGAAATCATTTGTTTCTAATCCTGGTATTGCGCAATTCTCACTAACTTGGACTTCGCACTAAATTATTGCTATCGATCGCACTATTGCGACTTGTCAAGCTGACTTGGGAAATTTTAATTTTCTCAAAAAATGATCAAAGCGAGCCGATGTTGCTCACCTGTCAATAACAATTTTAAAGTGCGAATGTCCAGTTTGGTGGAAACTGCGACTGGAAATCGACGTCGTCGTGCTATCTTGTCGCACCCGCCATTTTGACGTTCCGAGAAAAACGCGTTTTAATGTTTGACCTTAAATATTCAAAAACGAGAGCACGCAATGTAAACAATAACAAACACGTTTTGCATTGTCCCAAAGTTTGGTTGAATTTGTTTGCTGGAGTCCCGAGTTATAATTAAAAATGTTTACGGTAGTCTAGCTTGTACATGCGACAAACGCATCCTGACTTTCCTGGCCTGAAATCCCTTTGGCCTTTTGTCGCACTTACATCAATTTTCATGGAGTGACAAGATAGCACGACAAGATTGAAACTAATTTCATATGTAAAGTGACAAAAATGCACGGAGTTTTTTCGGTTTTTGTTGAATATCTCAGGATTGAAATCGAATTTTGGGGATCTGTGAAGGTCAAAAGGTGAGGCATTGTGAGCTGCACAAAATGGCGTTCTTAACTCAATTTGGCCCAAAATGCACGTACGACAAGTTAGCACGATGGCGACGAAATGTAAATAAACAACTGCTGGTTGCCTAGTTTTTTGAAATTTTGTTGTCAAAAGTGCGAAAGAAAAGTGCGGGGAAATTCCAAGTTACAGTGCAAGGATCAATATTTGTATAAATTTTATTGGATTTTTATATTCTTAATATTTCATTTAAATACATAAATGTGATTCCCGATCGACACCCTGCTCTGCGGCGGCGCCCCCATTCTGTCTAACCTTGACCTTGGCGTGATTTCTGGTTCTGGAGGCGCATCATCCTCGAATCCAAATCCAAAAAGTTGATCCCTAGCAGCAGCCATCATCTTCAATTGCAGTTAAAAGAAGAAAAGAAAGAAGTCGTAATCGGGGCCATTACAATTCCCCCAACGACCGCCAGCCAGCCAGCGTGAGACATCGCCGCCATAAAAAGTCGCGCGATAAAAATGGGGCCGTTATCGGGGGAGGAACCTCGCCAAACGGAACGGCTCTTCGATAGGGATCAACCTAACGAGGAGGAAAAGTCAATTAATCGGTTGGGATCACACGGTGTGGGTGGCGGCAGCTGACTGGCCATAATAACAATAATGTGTCGTCGGGTGGGCGGGATCTCGCCTCTCACATCCAAAAGCTGGTGTTGGGAAATTAGTGGGTTTTGGTTGGGTGGCAAGTTTGGACCACCTCCCCCACAGGGTGGGTTTCTCTATAATTACGAAACTAATGAAGTGAAGATTATGGCGATAAATGACACACGAAATTATTGTGTGCACGTGGTGCAGGATTTATGCATTTTAGTTGCTACACTTTGTAATATTATGAATGTCTAATTGAAATCTTTCTTAAAAACTAAAATAATGTACAAATTCTTGAGAAATTTAGCACTTTTGCCTTTTTTAACTAAGATTTCAGCATTTTTATGCAACAGAGTGTAGATATCGAGAATAAACAACCACGATTTCCCCACCACAGTTTCGTGCAGCCGAGGAAAATCCCGAAAGGGTTGAAGCTGGCAGAATCAACCGCCGTGGAGCGATAAAATCGAGGTGGAATAATTTCCATTTGATTGGAGCAGCAGCCGTGGAAAACGAGCGCGATAACAACTCACCACCACCGGCAGGGATAATAAACGAACTGAGCTGACCGGGGGGACTAGTCGACGTGGCCAGGGAATTATGATTCTTTGGTGGTTGAGTCATGATCGCCAGAGTTGATAAGGAAAAGAACAAGAACAATGGATACACAATTCTAACGGGATAGATTTGTGATAAATGGAGTTACAAGCAACATTTGTTTTGACTGTGAAATGACTTTGCAAATGAGGCATTTTTTGATTCGTTACGCTTTTGCTAATTGAAATCAATCAAATCAGGAAGAACAACAGCAAAAAATTGTAGGATTTAACGTTACTGATTCCTTATTGATTCTATTGAGGAGAACTTCTTCTGAGAGAACAAATTCAAATAAATTTTCAGGAAGCTATACCAAATAACTTTTATTTACATCCAGTTAAAACATTGAAGAGCCAACAAAGATTTACCAGGTTCCCGGAGCCGGGGCCAGGTTCAGCGACTTCTGGTTGACGGCATGTCCGGCGAGTGGGGCCTTGTGGACAGCTCCACGGTTGGCGGCGACGTACGTGGCCGAGTGCTGAACTGGGGCAGCGATCACGGCGGAATGTCCATGGTAGTTATCGTAGTAGTGGCCAGAGTTGTAGGTCACGGCCGCGGGGACATTCCAGTGGTTGTTGTAGGCCGAGACAATTGGAGCCGCAGCCCATCCGTGATGGTAGTCGTTGGACTGGACGACGGTTGGTCCACCGTAATGTCCGGCGTAGGTCACTGCTGGAGCCACGGCGTATCCCTGGTGGGCGTACGGGATGTAGGAAGCTTCGGCGACGGCAAGGGCCACCAGGACAATAGCTGCGATGCACTGAAGTTGGAGAATAGATTATAATTTGGTAAACCAATTATGATATTCAAATTACCTTCATGATTGTTGCTTTGAGTGTTGAAGAACTTGTGTTCTGATTGAAGGTTGAGATGAGTATGATTTACAAATCCAACAAGCTGTAGCTTTTATACTGAATAGAATCCTTAAGCAAGTGCTCCAAATTAAGTATATCTCCCAAATTTATTGCACTACTTTCAGTTAGCCAAACTACATTCACTTCTAGATTGGTAGAATTCATTATCCCTGTCCTACTACAATGAGCGACACACATTCCAGTGATTGAAACAAGTTTCGGGCGAGCCTCTCAACGGATTGATAGATCTGTATCAACGCTGCTCGATTGTATAATTCGGTCATAAAACAAAGCGTAGCGTAGCGGTCCATTGAATCGTCACTAAGTGTGCCTCACTAATTGCCGCTTATACTTTTGGGGGTTGGATTCCGGTGCACTTGATGGATCAAGTGTTGGAATTTTAGGATTAGTAAAAGTTGCACTTTGATCATAGGTGGTATAAATACTACAGCAACTGGTTGATGGTATCATTGTCAACTCATCGTTCAACTTGATCGCAGGTTTCAAGCAATCCTTAAAACTCAACCATGAAGGTAAGGCACAGACCTCCAACATCTTTGTTGATCACTAATCCACAATCTTGGTATTCCAGTGCATCGCAGCTGTTGTCCTGGTGGCCCTTGCCGTCGCCGAAGCTTCCTACATCCCGTACGCCCACCAGGGATACGCCGTGGCTCCAGCAGTGACCTACGCCGGCCATTACGGAGGACCAACCGTTGTCCAGTCCAACGACCCTCACAGCTGGGCCTACGCCTCGGCCGTCCACAATGCCTACCAAGCCCCAATTGTCTCGGCCTACAACAACCACTGGAACGTCCCAGCTGCCGTGACCTACAACTCTGGCCACTACTACGATAACTACCATCATGGACACTCCGCTGCCGTGATCGCTGCCCCAGTTCAGCACTCGGCCACGTACGTCGCCGCCAACCGTGGAGCTGTCCACAAGGCCCCACTCGCCGGACATGCCGTCAACCAGAAGTCGCTGAACCTGGCCCCGGCTCCGGGAACCTGGTGAAGAGATTTACTTGTCTGTGATTTTATTCTGTAATAAAAATGTGAAAATTAAGATGTTTTGAATTAAACCATTGGCAAACTTCAGATAACTTTGTTTGATTCTTATATTTGAGAAAGTAAAACATATCTTGATCTCCAATATTATGATTTAGTCTCACATACAATCTTGCTCAAACTCTTAAGTGTTTTTTGTTCAATCTGATTTAATTTGGACACAGTTGATTAATGTCCACCGCCTTTTTTTCCTATCTCTGTTCAAATTGAATGTGACACCTCCGGTTAGCCTGAAGGTATGATACTGTTGCGAAGCGGTGTATTAGCTAATAAAAACTATTATCTGTTAAGAGATTTAGATAGAGCATATTAGTCGCACGTGGATAAACAACAGACAAATGTGGCGGACACTCCCGCACATGGTGAAACGATTTTTTTTCTAGTATGTTTTGCTTGTTTTTATATTTTGTCACCGTTTGTACTACGCTTCTTCGAGGTACCATTGATGGTTGGCAGGTTGGTAGCATGTTGTCTCTCGTAAATAATTTTATTATTAAATAACCCGAATTAAATGATATCTTCGAATTGTTCATCATAATGTTGGCCGATTTTAGAGTGACATACTTTATGGATGACGTCTTATAAGGCAACGTGGTTTATTGATGTATTCTTACGTTTTCCTACAACGACTTATTAGTACTTGAATTTTTAAATTGCATTTTTCCACGATAATTTGTAAAATTTATAAAAATTACCACCATGTGAAATTGTTGGTAATTTTGGCTAAAAAAATAAATTGAACTAAATTGAATTGAAATTAAATGAATTAAATTTAATTGAAAACAAAAGCGGACCTTCTAGCTGATGATCTTCTCGATGTCAAAAATGCTCCAGCTGTCAATAAAATTTTCAGTCTCTTCAAGAAGATTGCTTTGATTTTTCGTTCAATAATTTCGACATCGTCGTGCTATCTTGTCGCACCCGCCATTTTGACGTTCCGAGAAAACGTGTTTTAATGTTTGACCTTGAATATTCAAAACCGAGAGCACGCAATGTAAACAATAACAAACAGGTTTTGTTTGACTCACCATTATGTGGATTGTCCCAAAGTTTGGTTGAAGTTGGTTGCTGGAGTCCCGAGTTATAATTACAAATGTTTACGGTAGTCTAGCTTGTACGCGCGACAAACGCATCCTGACTTTCCTGGCCTGAAATCCCTTTGGCCTTTTGTCGCACTTACATCAATTTTCATGGAGTGACAAGATAGCACGACAAGATTGAAACTACTTTCATATGTAAAGTGACAAAAATGCACGGAGTTTTTTCGGTTTTTGTTGAATATCTCAGGATTGAAATCGAATTTTGGGGATCTGTGAAGGTCAAAAGGTGAGGCATTGTGAGCTGCACAAAATGGCGTTCTTAACTCAATTTGGCCCAAAATGCACGTACGACAAGTTAGCACGATGGCGACGATTTGATAACTCCCTCTCTCGACGGTTCCTTCAATATCAACTACGAGAGAGTCCACTGTATTTGAATTGTGTTTGATTGGGTTAAACTGAGTTAAAATGAATTGAATTAAATTCAAAACATTTTGAAATGGTTTTTATTCTCGCAATAATATTCCATAAATTCAAATTAAAAAGCTATATTAGTGAGAGGGAAATTAATACTCATATAATTTTAGAGTGCTTCAATCAGTTTATTCAAAACATACATCAGTCAAATCCTTATTCATACAGAACATCAACCACAGATCATTTCAACACCTTACAGAGTTCCTGGAGCTGGAGCCAGGTTCAGTGACTTCTGGTTGATGGCATGTCCGACGAGTGGTGCCTTGTGGACAGCTCCACGGTTTGCGGCGACGTACGTGGCCGAGTGCTGAACTGGGGCAGCAATCACTGCGGAATGTCCATGATGGTAGTTATCGTAGTAGTGGCCAGAGTTGTAGGTCACGGCCGCCGGGACGTTCCAGTGGTTGTTGTAGGCCGAGACAATTGGGGCTTGGTAGGCATTGTGGACGGCCGAGGCGTATGCCCAGCTGTGAGGGTCGTTGGACTGGACGACGGTTGGTCCACCGTAATGGCCGGCGTAGGTCACTGCCGGGGCTACGGCGTATCCCTGGTGGGCGTACGGGATGTAGGAAGCTTCGGCGACGGCAAGGGCCACCAGGACAACTGCTGCGATGCACTGGGATAAAAATTTAAAAAATTATAGTTTAAGTCACACAATACTAATCATTGATTCTTCTACCTTCATGATGATTGTTTTTTTTGGAGATTTGTTTAGTACTTCGATGCCTCTGTGCTCTGATGTACTAACTGACTTTTGGGCCAAAATGAGTTAATGATGACATCTTTTAGATAATTAAATTCCCTACAAAACGCTTCTAAGAGATCTGAAAAATTCGTTTCCTACGCGGAGATATCGCCCTGCAACCATTTGTACTAACTGACATTTTCGAACGCATCATGGATGTGCTCTCTTATTTTTCATCATGGCTTGACCTTTTGAAAACACGCAAATCCATAAAAATACGATTATACTATAATATTATGGTGAATTGCCAGGTGTCCTTACTGGTTTGAGCAATATTATGGAGCACTATTTTGGAAGGCAATTAGCACAAGTGTGCACATTTGGATACGTGAAGAAGTTGCAAGTTAGACGAAGTGTGTCAAATAATTATTTAGTGGCAGAGTTTTTTTAATTGGATGACCCCTAAGTGTGACATTGGTAGGTGGATGTTATTGTTACGTAGTTTTTGGATTGGACGACCCCCGCAGTTGTTCTAAGTGTGCACAACGTCTTAAAAATGTTTTAAATTGGATATTTTTGTTAGGCTAAGTGTGAGATTAATTAGTGGATGTTATTGTTACATAGTTTTTTTAATGGATGACCCCTGCAGTTGTGCTAAGTGTGCACAACTACTTGGGGGGTTTTTGAATTGGATATTTGAGTTAGGCTAAGTGTGATATTGGTGAATGGATGATGTTGTTACGTAGTTTTTTTTATTGGACGACCCCGGCAGTTGTGCTAAGTGTGCACAACGACTTAAAAAATGTTTTAATTGCGGTGTATTACGGTGTAACGAATGTCCCGGTGTAAAGAATGCTACGATGCAACGAATGTTGCGGTATAACAATGTTACGGTGTAACCATACTACGGTGGAACCATACTGCGGTGTAACGAATGTTACGGTGTAACCATACTACGGTGTAACCATACTACGGTGTAACGAATGTTACGGTGTAACAAATGTTACGGTGTAACAAATGTTACGGTGTAACAAATGTTACGGTGTAACGAATGTTACGGTGTAACGAATGTTACGGTGTAACGAATGTTACGGTGTAACGAATGTTACGGTGTAACGAATGTTACGGTGTAACGAATGTTACGGTGTAACTATTGTTACGGTGTAACCATACTACGGTGTAACGAATGTTACGGTGTAACGAATGTTACGGTGTAACGTATGTTACGGTGTAACGTATGTTACGGTGTAACGAATGTTACGGTGTAACGAAGGTTACGATGTAACGAATGTTATGGTGTAACGATTTTTACGGTGAAATGTATGTTGCGGTGTAACGAATGTTACGATGTAACGAATGATACGGTGTAAGGAATGATACGGTGTAACGAATGATACGGTGTAACGAATGTTATTGTGTAACCATACTACGGTGTAACGAATATTACGGTGTAATTATACTACGGTGTAACAAATGTTACGGTGTAAAGAATGTTATGGTGAAATGTATGTTGCGGTGTAACGAATGTTACGGTGTAAAGAATGTTACGGTGTAACGAATGTTACGGTGTAACGTATGTTGCGGTGTAACGAATGTTACGGTGTAACGAATGTCACGGTGTAACGAATGTCACGGTGTAACGAATGTCACGGTGTAACGAATGTCACGGTGTAACGAATGTTACGGTGAAACGAATGTTACGGTGTAACTATACTACGGTGTAACGAATATTACGGTGTAATTATACTACGGTGTAACGAATGATACGGTGTAACGAATGATGTGGTGTAACGAATGTTACGGTGTAACGAATGTGATGGTGTAACGAATGTTACGGTGTAACGAATGTTACGGTGTAACGAATGATACAGTGTAACGAAAGATACGGTGTAACGAGTGATACGGTGTAACGAATGTTACGGTGTAATTAATGTTACGGTGTAATGAATGTTATGGTGTAACGAATGTTACGGTGTAACCATACTACGGTGTAACGAATTTTACGGTGTAACCATACTACGGTGTAACCATACTACGGTGTAACCATACTACGGTGTAACGAATGTTACGGTGTAACCATACTGCGGTGTAACGAATGTTACGGTGTAACCATACTACGGTGTAACGAATTTTACGGTGTAACGAATGTTAAGGTGTAACGAATGTTACGGTGTAACGAATGTTGCGGTTTAACGAATGTTGCGGTGTAACGAATTTTACGGTGAAACGTATGTTCGGTGTAACTAATGTCACGGTGTAACGAATGGTTCATGGTTCACTGAACCAGGATTGAACCACAAAGGGAGGTTTAAGCTGAATCAATAGGTGAACGTAGCCTAACCGGTTCATTTGGGAACTCTTAGCACAATTGCAGGGATCGTCCAATCCAAAAAACTACGTAACAAAATCATCCATCAACCAATCTCACACTTAGCCTAACTCAAATATCCAATTTAAAACACTTTTAAGTAGTTGTGCACACTTAGCACAACTGCAGGGGTCGTCCAAACCAAAAAAAATACGTAACAACATCATTCACGTAGTTGTGCACACTTAGCACAACTGTAGGGGTCGTCCATGTTCAAAGACTAAGCATTGATTTTTTTGGAGCACTTTTGTTCTATTCGATACAAACCAAGAATCCATTGCAAGAGACACACTTGTTCTAACTGCAATCTACCATAACAGTTCTAGGGGTTGTGTCCTGGATATCTCGCATTTCTAAAAAGGTCGTATGACATGATGGAAATAAAATAAACTAGCTCAAAGTTTTTACAAATTCTTTTTCTTCTGTTTGTAAGCGTAGATCTATTCGGTTTTCGTCATACTTGGTCTTATTGAAGCTATTTCATGGATCATCATACTTATATTTATGAAACCTTACACTTCACTAAGTTTTTCTTCATAAAATTCAAGTTTTAACGGTAGTTGCTCTCAAAAACTACAATTTTCACACTAAATTTAATGATAAACAAGTATATTAAAAAAGTATTGTTGAGAAAAATTTTCCTTAACTTGCAACAATTCAAAGTTACCACGCAAAAAACATTGAAACAACAAATACCTACTATTTTTACAATAAAATGACTCTGCGCACTTTTGTACCAAGTGCCACGTTGGAAGTATACACGACTCTGCCATCGAAGAAGCATTTTAGCTCAACTGCAAAATTCGCCCTGTGCACGTTTGTGCTAACTCATACAAATCACTGTTCAAGACACACTTGTGCTAATTGCAAGCATGATTTTTTTTCGTAATTTCTCTGCCAATTTTTTTTTTTGCATTTCAAAAGTTTTCATATTTTACCATGTCTTTAAGTTATGTCAGGAGCATACTTTAAAATTATTAGGACAATTGTTTGTCGAATAGTTTCCCAGAAACAGTAATTCAAAGTTAAAAAATCGAATTTCTCGTAATCACCAAAATGTCAGTTAGTATAAGAGAGCACACAAGCATCGACTTGTGAACAACTTGAACGATGTTCTTTGAATGATTAAGGTTACCACTGTCAATCAGCTTTTATACCCAGAAAATATTTTTCAATGTTTTCTACAACTTTCATATCATCAAAAAATGCATCAAATTGATCTATTTTACTCAGTGGCATTACACCTATCTACTACAACTAACTCAATGTATGGTACGCAAGTATACTCGAAAAAAGCGACAACCAGTTTTTTACATAAGTTTCGGTTCAGTTGGTACGCGTGCCTCTGCTTAATTTAGAAAGGAACTGATCAAAGTAGAATGACTTCAATATAAATTGAAAGAATTTTGACAATATTGATCAGAGTTCAAGTAGCATTCAATTCGAGCGAGTTCGTCGCAGTCAACCTTCCAAAATCCAACCATGAAGGTGAGAATTGTAGAATTGATACTTTTAATAGAATTTAAATAACTTATCCAACTTCTTCCAGTGCATCGCAGCAGTTGTCCTGGTGGCCCTTGCCGTCGCCGAAGCATCCTACATCCCGTACGCCCACCAGGGATACGGCGTATCCCCGGCAGTGACCTACGTCGGTCATTACGGTGGACTGACTGTTGTTCAGTCCAACGACTACCACCACGGATGGGCTGCGGCTCCAATTGTCTCGGCCTACAACAACCACTGGAACGTCCCAGCTGCCGTGACCTACAACTCTGGCCACTACTACGATAACTACCATCATGGACACTCCGCTGCCGTGATCGCTGCCCCAGTTCAGCACTCGGCCACGTACGTCGCCGCCAACCGTGGAGCTGTCCACAAGGCACCACTCGCCGGACATGCCGTCAACCAGAAGTCGCTGAACCTGGCCCCGGCTCCGGGAACTTGGTAAAAATGTTGATACATTTCATATTCTTTGTGTCAAAATTGTATAAAAAAAAATCTGATTGTTTAAATGGAAATTTAAACGTTGTGTTTTATCTCTGCTGAAGAATTTCCATCGGATGTTACGTCCCTGATTTCCTATGAAGTCATTTTTCGAGGTGTCTGACCACATTGAAAGCGGTTAGCGTGAAGTTGTGCTGCTGTTGCTATGAGGAATAGCAGTTGATATCTGATTAGTGATTTCGTTCGATACAGCTCATTAGCTTCACGTGTCTGAAAAGAGTTGGAGCATGAAAAGTATTTTTAACGATTATTTTCCAAAAATGTTTTCATGGTTTTTGATTCGACAAAACATGTGATAACTTTTTAATCAGCTTGATTAATAAAAAAGAGAACAACATTTCTATTTAGTTGAATTATTTATAACGATTTTCAAACACTCAAGTTTCAACCATGAATATCCAACTGTAACAGAAATAATGTCTTTCAACTGAATGTGACAACTTCCCTCTCAGGAAAAACCATCCGTGCATCCAATTACACTTTCACCCTTAGTAACAAACTCAAAACTTTTGTCGTATCATCCGGAAATTGTACGTGTGTCTCAGGCAAGAGTATTACAGTTTTGTTGACCGGTCATTTAGAATGGCAGCAGACCAACACACCTCACAGGAGTGTGGACTTCAATTTGCCAACTATAGCAAAGGAAAACTAAACTCATTAATCGACAACACAACAGTTGTTGGGAAACTATTTTGCAAATGGTCGGACTGCAGTGACAATTTAATTTTCTACAAACTCTCACTAAACTGAAAAAGTTTTATATCAAAATTAAAAAATAGGAATATTTAGTTTATTTAAAAAAAAAAACTGTGTATTTTGTATGACCCAACTATTTCTCAAGATTAGTGAATAAATTAGGTGTTGATATCAAGAAATTACACAATTAACGTAGAATAGCAATTTGAGCAACAGGACAAAACTTCTGCCCCCGCTCAGATATCGGGCACATCTTGAAACTTTCGCTGGAAACTTGGTGGACGAACTTTCGTAACCAAATAGTTGTCTGGGTTTCGTCACCATCAAAACCAGCTGCTTGGGGTGCAATTTTGGAGCAACTGTCTGAAGATGTGGCAAAAGTTGTTTGGGGGCGTCCAAGTGTCTTGTGCAACAGACAGGGGAAACACACGACACGTACATCGTTTTCTAGATTCTGAACCCAAGATGACACACTTTGCTAGCCGGTTTAATTAATGTTGAGAAAGTAAAACAGCCTGGGACAGTTTTGTGTCAATTGCACTGCTCAAACAAGCATCATTTTGGCAGGTTTTGTTATTTTCAAAAGCAGATTTGTAAAACGTTTCAAGCTTTCTCTTGATACTGAGTGAGTATACTCGAAGATTGTTGGCAATGATTAAAAAACTGCCTGTTCAGCATGTTTTGCTAGTTACACTAATTGGTCTTGTGATCTGATGTGTAAGCAATTATTTTTGCATTTCTTTACTCTCTCATTATCGAGCAAATTTTAACTTGTATTTTGTGCAGAAAATATGGTCTCGAAGCTTCGAAGAAGCAAGAACAAATTGTTTATCACGGATGCTGCAGTTTATGCTTTATGGATTGCATAAATGTTTGATCTTTTAATACTTGCAAATATTTTGAAGTATAAAATAACAGCTGACCTTCAATGCAACATTTTGAAACTGCTGGGTTTGTTAAATAGTTACACATTGACTCAAAAGTACGGCTCTGCTAGTATTTTTTTAATCTGTTAAAAGTAAAACCATTGTAATTATCTAGACGAGACACATAATCCCTTTAAAGTTTGACTTTTCATACTCAAACAACAAGCAATAATCCCATAACTTGACCCGTCTAGTTTAGGGGCCAATTTCAACAAGTCATAAATTTACTCTTCCACCCCCGCAAACAAATCCAGACCCCTTAACAAGTAGTCCTCAACGCACACTTGCATATTAAACAACAGCTTCCCTCCAATCGTGCGACCCTTAAACGCGTTCCGAAATCCTCCCCCCTCAAAACCAAACTTTTCGAACGAGCTTTCACACGCAGCCAATTGAAACTTTTCCAGCCCCCCGTTTTCCATTCAACCCAACAAAAGTGGTCCCCCTTTGTGTGTTGCCAAAAGTTGGACTGATTTGCGCGCCCTTTTTGCATCACCCAGACAACGCCACGAAGACCAACGACGACGGGGATGAAATGCTGATGAATGTTGGAAAAGTTTTGCTCATCACAACCACCCCCCTTCCAAAACACCCCCCTTTAGCACCACAATTGGAAGAATCAGACACACGATGCCACACGCGTGCGAATTTGCTCGCTTTTCTGAGCCATCCACCACAAACAGAAAGAGGCAGCCGGTTAAGAAGTCAGTCAGCTGTCGTCATCACACAGCAGACACACAACAACACACATGGTTCGGGGGGGAAAGTGACGAAACAATGCACGTGGTTTTGGCTTTGGCACGTGGTTTTTCCCCGAAAGTTGCGTTTCGTTTCGTCGAAATTTGGGCGCTTTTTCTCCGAAGCTTGTAATTAAACAGCGTTGGTATGTAACAAGATCTGAGAGCGTTGTTTTGGAAGAATTGAATGAGTTGTTTCTGAGAAATTGTGGTTACAAGAGTTTGGTGGAATTCTGGGAATAAATTTACTCACCTTACATGAAAACATTTCTCGGAAAAAAGAAGTTTGTTCAATTGAAGGTTAATTCATATTAATCATTTTTTTCAGCAATAAATATCACAGTCCATTCTAAACTTCTTACAGCGTTCCCGGAGCCGGGGCCAGGTTCAGCGACTTCTGGTTGACGGCATGTCCGGCGAGTGGGGCCTTGTGAACAGCTCCACGGTTGGCGGCGACGTACGTGGCCGAGTGCTGAACTGGGGCAGCGATCACGGCAGCGGAGTGTCCATGATGGTAGTTATCGTAGTAGTGGCCAGAGTTGTAGGTCACGGCCGCCGGGACGTTCCAGTGGTTGTTGTAGGCGGAGACAATTGGGGCTTGGTAGGCATTGTGGACGGCCGAGGCGTAGGCCCAGCTGTGAGGATCGTTGGACTGGACGACTGTTGGTCCACCGTAATGGCCGGCGTAGGTCACTGCCGAGGCTACGACGTATCCCTGGTGGGCGTACGGGATGTAGGAAGCTTCGGCGACGGCAAGGGCCACCAGGACAACTGCTGCGATGCACTTGAAAAAGTTTGATAAGTTATTATTCTATTAAAAGTATCAATTCTTCAATTCTCACCTTCATGGTTGAATGTTGGAGGGTTGACTGCGACGAACTAGTACGAATTGAATGCTACTTGAACTCTGATCAAAATTGTCAAAATTCTGTCAATTTATATTGAAGTCATTCCACTTAGCTCGAGCAGTTCCTCATCAGCTCCTTTCTAAATCAAGCAGAGGCACGCGTATTAATTGGACCGAATCAGGTGCAAAAAAACCAGTCGTCGCAATTTTTTGTTGCTATGCTGAAAAAAGCGTATAGATCGCACACGACACGTTAAAAAGCAGTAGCAGTTTAGTTTGATCCCGTAATAAGGTTGGTTTGCATTTCCTTATAATCAATTTTGGAATGTTTGAATGGTAGAATATAGATGAGTACAACGAACAAGTCATATTTTGTATAAAAGCTGATTGAGGGAGTGATCTAAGCCATTCTTAGAACATCGTTCAACTTGTTCACAAGTGTCAATCAAATCCTCACCAAATCATTCATAATGAAGGCAAAAGAATTAACGATTAATGTTGTGTGAATTTAATCCATAGAATTTTTATTTTTTATCCCAGTGCATCGCAGCTGTTGTCCTGGTGGCCCTTGCCGTCGCCGAAGCTTCCTACATCCCGTACGCCCACCAGGGATACGCCGTTGCCCCAGCAGTGACCTACGCCGGCCATTACGGTGGACCAACCGTCGTCCAGTCCAACGACCCTCACAGCTGGGCCTACGCCTCGGCCGTCCACAATGCCTACCAAGCCCCAATTGTCTCGGCCTACAACAACCACTGGAACGTCCCGGCGGCCGTGACCTACAACTCTGGCCACTACTACGATAACTACCATGGACATTCCGCAGTGATTGCTGCCCCAGTTCAGCACTCGGCCACGTACGTCGCCGCCAACCGTGGAGCTGTCCACAAGGCCCCACTCGCCGGACATGCCGTCAACCAGAAGTCGCTGAACCTGGCCCCGGCTCCGGGAACTCTGTAAGGTGTTGAAATGATCCGTGATTTGTTTGCTATATGAATGAGGTTATGACTGATGTATATTTTGAATAAACTGATTGTAGTTCACTGAACATATCTGTTTTAATAATATTTTAATATAAAGCAAAAATATTTTTTTTCTATTTTTTTTATGTTTATAATAAAAGTGAGACATGGTAAAATAATCAGATATAAACAGGGAATGGGTTCCGTCTTCTTTAAAAAGAATATGTTTTTTGTTGTTTTTTTTTGTTGAATTGGGAGCAACCTCCTTTTTAGTTGTTTTGAAAGAAAAATTCAATGTAACATGTGTTCATATGACAAACTTAATTAGTCATTTCCAAAAATAAAAAAAAATAACGCGAGACACCATGTTGGCAACCTGCCAAGCTCTCAAATAAGGCTTTCTAGTCAGAAATTTACCAACACATTCAAAGTATGTTTACATTACAACTAGTGGTTTGTTTGCATCAGGTTTTCTATCTCTTTCTAGCAAAATTTTTTTGTCAGGCGACTTCTAGCTGGTTTTTTTTACTGTCCGCACGATATGTCAGCCAACATACTTCGCAGGGCTGTGACAGCTCGAGCTTGGTCATTGTTTGCATCAGGACACTGTGGCGAGAAGTTCGTCATTTTTGGGTTAAATTATATTTTTTTCACTGGGCCTAGAAAGCCTTATGGGTATCGACAGTAGTGGTGACAAACTTTGCTGAAAACGTTCTTACAGAATAAATCTTGTTTAAAGTTCAATGATGTTTCATAATTCATTTACTTAAATACATTTAATTTATCAGATCTTCTTCTTAAAAAAAATTCTTGGAAGAAATTGGGCCAAATTTAATAGAATTGACTTTTAAGATTTTAAAGTAGAGTTCATCAAAATTAATCATAATTTAGAGAAAAATGTTGTTGATTTTTCTTAAACATTTTTTGATGAAGTTTGACTTATTAATGGTAATCAGATATTACGATAAACACAGATGGAAAGCGTTTATTTTTGGGTTATTGTGAGCATCTGCGTCAATTTTGAGCGAAATTGGTTGATCTCATTGATACCCGAGCCTGAAGTTGCTTGTGATAAAAAAATGACATTTTTAACTCACTAATAACTTTTCAGGTTCGTGTTTTACTGTTTTGGTATGTTCTAGCAAGTTGCAGAGCATTAAATCATCAATGAGAATTTCACTTTTGGGAATATGCGGATGGAAGTAGCGCACCGTGCAGATCAAACCGTAAGAAATTGTAATTTTTCATTCATGTATCCCATTTTTTAAACACAAACTTCACCTTTGAGTGAAGTTTGTTTTTAAAATGGGTAAATATTTACCGATTTAGCTTATATTTGGCACTTTTGGAGTCCAAAAGGAAAAATATTCAGCACGTGGTGCGAGGTTTTTTAAAAAAGTTCTATATTCGGAGCACCTTAATGTCCTCGTGCATCTAACGAGCTCTATCTAAAACTAATAATCAGATAATTAATTTTATTTGCTTCGCAACAGTTCGATGGCTATCCGAAGTGTGTCTTTCAATTGGAACGGTCAGCGGAAAAAAAGGTGGTGGACATTAATCGACTGTGACTAATCATACCAGATTGGAGAAATCCACAACATTGAAGGGCTTGAGCTGGAATGTTTATTAGACCAGGTTATTAAATATGTGGTCTTAGTATTATTTGTTTCTCAAATGAAATAGTAAGACAAAGTTATGTTAAGTTTGCCAATTTATGTTAATTTAGATCATCCTAATATTCACATTTTTTTTACAGAATAAAATAAAAGACATGTAATACCCTTTACCAGGTTCCCGGAGCCGGGGCCAGGTTCAGCGACTTCTGGTTGACGGCATGTCCGGCGAGTGGGGCCTTGTGGACAGCTCCACGGTTGGCGGCGACGTACGTGGCCGAGTGCTGAACTGGGGCAGTGATCACGGCAGCGGAGTGTCCATGATGGTAGTTATCGTAGTAGTGGCCAGAGTTGTAGGTCACGGCAGCTGGGGCGTTCCAGTGGTTGTTGTAGGCCGAGACAATTGGGGATTGGTAGGCATTGTGGACGGCCGATGCATAGGCCCAGCTGTGAGGGTCGTTGGACTGGACGACGGTTGGTCCACCGTAATGGCTGGCGTAGGTCACTGCCGGGGCTACGGCGTATCCCTGGTGAGCGTACGGGATGTAGGAAGCTTCGGCGACGGCAAGGGCCACCAGGACAACAGCTGCGATGCACTGGAATACGAAGAGTCTTGATTAGTAGTTATCAAAGATATTGTAAGTCTGTCTTACCTTCATGGTTGAGTTTTAAGGATTGCTTGAAACCTGCGATCAAGTTGAACAATGAGTGGACAATGATAACCTCAACCGATTGCTGTAGTATTTATACCACCAAAGTGCAAC
The DNA here is from genome assembly GCF_016801865.2 of Culex pipiens pallens. Lineage (NCBI taxonomy): Eukaryota > Metazoa > Arthropoda > Insecta > Diptera > Culicidae > Culex > Culex pipiens. The sequence continues at coordinate 31,642,439 of NC_068938.1, read as the reverse complement.
TTTTACCAATTCTTAAATTCCAACACTTGATCCATCATGTGCACCGGAACCTAACCCCCAAAAGTATAAACGGCAATTAGTGAGGCACACTTAGTGACGATTCAATGGACCGCTACGATACGCTTTGTTTTATGACCGAATTATACAATCGAGCAGCGTTGATACAGATCTATCAATCCGTTGAGAGGCTCGCCCGAAACTTGTTTCAATCACTGGAATGTGTGTCGCTCATTGTAGTAGGACAGGGATAATGAATTCTACCAATCTAGAAGTGAATGTAGTTTGGCTAACTGAAAGTAGTGCAATAAATTTTGGAGATATATTTAATTTGGAGCACTTGCTTAAGAATTCTATTCAGTATAAAAGCTTCAGCTTGTAGGATCTGTAAATCATACTCATCTCAACCTTCAATCAGAACACAAGTTCTTTAACACTCAAAGCAACAAACATGAAGGTAATTTGAATATTATAATTGGTTTACCAAAATCTAATATATTCTTCAACACTAGTGCATCGCAGCAGTTGTCCTGGTGGCCCTTGCCGTCGCCGAAGCTTCCTACGTCCCGTACACCCACCAGGGATACGCCGTGGCTCCAGCAGTGACCTACGCCGGTCATTACGGTGGACCAACTGTTGTTCAGTCCAACGACTACCACCACGGATGGGCTGCGGCTCCAATTGTCTCGGCCTACAACAACCACTGGAATGTCCCCGCGGCCGTGACCTACAACTCTGGCCATTACTACGATAACTACCATGGACATTCCGCCTTGATCGCTGCCCCAGTTCAGCACTCGGCCACGTACGTCGCTGCCAACCGTGGAGCTGTCCACAAGGCCCCACTCGTCGGACATGCCGTCAACCAGAAGTCGCTGAACCTGGCCCCGGCTCCGGGAACCTGGTAAATATTTGTCGGCCCTTCAAAGTTTTAACTGGATGTAAATAAAAGTGTCGTAACTCTGGCTACATTCTGCCACACGCGGGAGCGAACCTTCGTTTTGTTTTATGGTCCCACCACCCACCACATAAAACTCAACCGCTCGCTTCAGGATTAAACGCCAGACTGAAGAACTCTTCTGAATCCCGAAACCCGAAGGCCAGTCCCGACACAATCGGTCCACAAGCGAACAAACACACGCGTAACTCTCTCAATTTCCCTCAACCACGCCGCGCGAGTTCATCCCGAAGTTCATCTGCTACACTCTCACGACACATCCGCGTCTACGTTCGTTTTCGCTCTCTCTCTTTATCTACCAACGTGCGCGTTGCGCACACTAGAGCTATCTAAGCCCGATCTCACACACACTAGCGCACCATTTGTTTTGCTGGCTGGTACAAAATTTAACCTCACTTTTTTCGTGTACGTACACGCAATACATGCGCACGTAGATAACTCTCTTCAATCTACCCAGACGACGCGCTCACACTTATACAGTTGCACCCGCGGAGCAGGCTCATTTCATTGCACACGAGGTTGCTCTCGCTTCGTGTGCATCTCCGTTGTCTAACGGAGAATCAAGAAACATTCGAATTACGGCACTAACATTTTGAATGGTCACAGGCAATATCTCTGCAACATTTTGTGCTCATTTACGCATTCTTCAAATTCTACCATCATTGCCCGCCCTATCTGCGACATTTTCCTTCTCCTGTACTCCGCTTTGAATAAACAATTCAAATTTCGCAATTTTAACAATTCCCCTCCAGCGCATTCATCATCAGGTTAAATTTTCCTTACAATTCAATCAAAATTCTAAAATATGATTGTTCTCTCTCGCAATCACCATCCTCAATTCTCACTAGAACTCAATCAACGGCTCCAACATAAGTCGTGTGGAATTTCAAACTACCATTTTTTAAATCTTTGCTCAAAACTGATTGAAATTCTCAAACCCAACGATTTTTCTAGCTCAAATCAACATCTTATATTCTCCCTAGAATACATACAAAAGCTCCAACGTAAGTCGTTTAGGATTTCAGGCTACCGTTTCTTAAATCGTTGCTCAAAACTGATTGAATTTCTCAAACCCATAGATTTTTCTAGCTCAAATCAACATTTTAATTTCTCCCTAGAATACAATCAAAAGCTCCAACGTAAGTCGTGTAGGGTTTCAGGCTACCGTTTCTTAAATCTTTGCTCAAAACTGATTGGAATTCTCAAACCCAACGATTTTTCTAGCTCAAATAAACATCTTATATTCTCACTAGAATACAATCAAAAGCTCCAACGTAAGTCGTGTAGGGTTTCAGGCTACCGTTTCTTAAATCTTTGCTCAAAACTGATTGGAATTCTCAAACCCAACGATTTTTCTAGCTCAAATCAACATCTCATATTCTCCCTAGAATACAATCAAAAGCTCCAACGTAAGTCGTGTAGGGTTTCAGGCTACCGTTTCTTAAATCTTTGCTCAAAACTGATTGGAATTCTCAAACCCAACGATTTTTCTAGCTCAAATAAACATCTTATATTCTCACTAGAATACAATCAAAAGCTCCAACGTAAGTCGTGTAGGGTTTCAGGCTACCGTTTCTTAAATCTTTGCTCAAAACTGATTGGAATTCTCAAACCCAACGATTTTTCTAGCTCAAATCAACATCTCATATTCTCCCTAGAATACAATCAAAAGCTCCAACGTAAGTCGTGTAGGGTTTCAGGCTACCGTTTCTTAAATCTTTGCTCAAAACTGATTGGAATTCTCAAACCCAACGATTTTTCTAGCTCAAATAAACATCTTATATTCTCCCTAGAATACAATCAAAAGCTCCAACGTAAGTCGTGTAGGATTTCAGGCTACCGTTTCTTAAATCTTTGCTCAAAACTGATTGAATTTCTCAAACCCATCGATTTTTCTAGCTCAAATCAACATTTTAATTTCTCCCTAGAATACAATCAAAAGCTCCAACGTAAGTCGTGTAGGGTTTCAGGCTACCGTTACTTAAATGTTTGCTCAAAACTGATTGGAATTCTCAAACCCAACGACTTTTCTAGCTCAAATCAACATCTTATATTCTCCCTAGAATACAATCAAAAGCTCCAACGTAAGTCGTGTAGGGTTTCAGGCTACCGTTTCTTAAATCTTTGCTCAAAACTGATTAGAATTCTCAAACCCATCGATTTTTCGCTCGAATCAACATATTAAATTCTCCCTAGAATACAATCAAAAGCTCCAACGTAAGTCGTGTAGGATTTCAGGCTACCGTTTCTTAAATCTTTGCTCAAAACTGGTTGAATTTCTCAAACCCATCGATTTATCTAGCTCAAATCAACATTTTAATTTCTCCCTAGAATACAATCAAAAGCTCCAACGTAAGTCGTGTAGGGTTTCAGGCTACCGTTACTTAAATGTTTGCTCAAAACTGATTGGAATTCTCAAACCCAACGACTTTTCTAGCTCAAATCAACATCTTATATTCTCCCTAGAATACAATCAAAAGCTCCAACGTAAGTCGTGTAGGGTTTCAGGCTACCGTTACTTAAATGTTTGCTCAAAACTGATTGAAATTCTCAAACCAAACGATTTTTCGCTCGAATCAACATATTAAATTCTCCCTAGAATACAATCAAAAGCTCCAACGTAAGTCATGTAGGGTTCAGGCTATCTTTACTTAAATCTTTGCTCAAAACTGATTGAAATTCTCAAAACCCAACGATTTTTCGCTCGTAATCATTATTTTAATTCCTTTGAATTCAACCAACGATTCCAACAAAAGTCGTATAGAGGTACAAGCTACCTTTTATTAAGTCTTGTCTTTTCCTAAATATATATCCTTGTTTCAAACGTAGCATTTCTTCTACCAAATATGTTTCTTTCCGTAACCGTAAAATGCTAGTTACACAAAGATCCTGGCATGGTGGCTCGTGTTAATGCCCACCAAGCAAAACTTGTCTCGAGAATTTTCGCCTCAGTGGCCAACGAACAACGCTCGTCTCACGATTTTTTTTCTAGCGGCCATCGAGCAACGCTCATCTCACAATGTATCCTTCTTAGTGGCCAACGAGCAACGCTCGTCTCACACATTTTACTCTCAGTGTCCAACGAGTAACGCTCGTCTCACAATTGTCCCTCTAAGCGGTCAACGAGCAACGCTCGTCTTACAAATTCATCCTTAGTGGCCAACGAGCAACACTCGTCTCACAAAAGTCCTTCTTATTGGCCAACGAGCAACGCTCGTCTCACGAAACTGTGTCTTTGTGGCCAACGAGCAACGCTCGTCTCACGAAATTCTGTCTTTGTGGCCAACGAGCAACGCTCGTCTCACACATTTCACTTTCAGTGGCCAACGAGCAACGCTCGTCTCACAAATTCTTCCTCAGTGGCCAACGAGCAACACTCGTCTCACAAAAGTCCTTCTTATTGGCCAACGAGCAACGCTCGTCACACGAAATTGTGTCTTTGTGGCCAACGAGCAACGCTCGTCTCACACATTTCACTTTCAGTGGCCAACGAACAACGCTCGTCTCACAAATTCTTCCTCAGTGGCCAACGAGCAACACTCGTCTCACAAAAGTCCTTCTTATTGGCCAACGAGCAACGTTCGTCTCACGAACATGTGTCCTTGTGGCAACGAGCAAACGCTGTCTCAAATTCGTCCTCAGTGCCATCGGACAACACTCGTCTCACAAAGTTTTTTCATTGGCCAAAGAGCAACGATCGTCTAGAATTGATGCTGTGGCCAACTGAGCAACGTCATCAACATTTCTTAATGGTCAGTGAGAAATCGTAAGAAGGTTCAAAAGTGGGAATAGACTCGAATACGAATAGTTTGGATTAGTGGCCATCAGAGCAAGCTGTGTTCATAATTCTTCTAGTGGCATAGTGAAAGCTGTTCTACGAGTGTTTTGGTCTAGTGTCCAATGGGTAAAGATTAATTTGGGTGGGTGTGGAATAAGGGGGTATTAGAACGTAGCACATATATATGGCGAGGGTGGCCAAGTTCAGTGTCTTAAGATAGAGATCGTGTAAGTAAGATGATATATTGTGAGGCCTCGAGCAACGCTCGTCCATAAATTGTAGGCAATAGATACGTTTGTTATAAGACTTTATGATCTAGAGTATACATATTGTATAGAATATATTTAAATTGTATGAGTAGTTTCGTTTTAGTGTATTTTGTCAATAGGTTCAACATCAACAAATTTCACATTTCACTGTTGTCATGTATTATTTTTTGTAGATAGTCTACGTATATTCAGTTTTTGACTCACTCTCAAATTTCATCACGGAACGATCCTTTTAATGTCAGCTCTAAAACAAACGACATCGAATTGATTTCGACCACAACATGTAGCCGAATTGCATAACCACAAATCAAATAAACTTGACTGCTCTCCAACCATTCAACGTCAACTCAATATTTCAACGCATTTCAATATACCGTTCCAATCAGAATCAGAACATTTAAAATATTGTTTGAAGTGCTACCGCTTCCAGTATTGCTTGACCACTCATTCAACAATTTCCATTTTTGTTTTTTTATTAGCAAATCCTATAAAAAAATAACTATTTCAACAAATCACGCCATAAAACACCGAATCAGACAAAAAAATAATTTCTGCGTGATATCTAATCATCATCGGGCCGAAATTGGGCAGAAGTGCAGAAGTCACCCTTACGATGTCTCGTCGACTCAACTTTCACCTGACAAAATTAATTCCTTCGGCACGATGTCTGATCAACATCGGCCCGACATTGGTCAGGATTGCGCACAATCATTGCGGTTTGTCGACCCAACCCTCACATGACTCGGTCCCAACATACTTTGCGGGCCACACACATTGATGAGATTAAACATGGCGTCTCATTCAAAACACCTTTGAAAAGTCACGAAAACTTACCGGCTTTCTTCATCTGTCCAAGGAGTAGGAAAACACCTGCTGAATTTCAGGAAACTGCTCATCAACACATTTCACAACACTACTTTTATGATTACTTCAATCACTTCTTGTGGGACCATCAAAACAAACATTATCGGAGAAATTACTCACTTTATTTAATAAACCTACAGACTGCGCCATTGTCGTAACTCTGGCTACATTCTGCCACACGCGGGAGCGAACCTTCGTTTTGTTTTATGGTCCCACCACCCACCACATAAAACTCAACCGCTCGCTTCAGGATTAAACGCCAGACTGAAGAACTCTTCTGAATCCCGAAACCCGAAGGCCAGTCCCGACACAATCGGTCCACAAGCGAACAAACACACGCGTAACTCTCTCAATTTCCCTCAACCACGCCGCGCGAGTTCATCCCGAAGTTCATCTGCTACACTCTCACGACACATCCGCGTCTACGTTCGTTTTCGCTCTCTCTCTTTATCTACCAACGTGCGCGTTGCGCACACTTCAATCTACCCAGACGACGCGCTCACACTTATACAGTTGCACCCGCGGAGCAGGCTCATTTCATTGCACACGAGGTTGCTCTCGCTTCGTGTGCATCTCCGTTGTCTAACGGAGAATCAAGAAACATGAGGTTATCTACGTGCGCATGTATTGAGTACGTACACGAAAAAGATTGAGGTTAAATTTTGTACCGGCCAGCAAAACAAATGATGCGCTAGTGTGCGTGAGATCGTGCATAGATAACTCTATTCGAATTACGGCACTAACATTTTGAATGGTCACAGGCAATATCTCTGCAACATTTTGTGCTCATTTACGCATTCTTCAAATTCTACCATCATTGCCCGCCCTATCTGCGACAAAAAGTTATTTGGTATCGCTGTATGAACATTTACTTTATTTCACACTCTAGGCAGCAGTTTCTCTAAAAAGAATCAATTACGTTTTCGCGCATCTTAATTCGTATGAAGTTTTGTTTGTTAGAACAAATGCAAAAATAGGTTTTGTAGACGAATTTTGGAATCAAATAATGATATTTTTTGCTAAAAGCTAGAGAACTGCTCGATTGTCAAAAGGGAAACATAAAACTCGTAATTCAGAACATCGCAACGTCCCAAGCATAAAAAGTAGGACACTGCCATAGAAACTGGACCATCAGAAACACACAAATCTGGACAGACCATCTGCACGGAACCGTGGTCCATGACCCTGCAGCTTCGTTCAACAACTCCCCTCCCCCATTCTCCTTGTTCCGTCACGTGATCTGTCACGTGGTCCCGAGTTTGGTTGTGATTTATATATCGATGATGGTGACGACAAGCAATCCGAAAGAGGTGGACCCCCTCTCCCTCCTAAGCAGTAGAAAAGTGGCAACAGTAGCAGTTCCGGTTTTCCGCGGTCACTGGTTTTTTTCCTAGCAGCACAACTTTGTTTAAGAAAGATAATAAAATATATTGCAAATAAAAAGAAACGAACGAGCGCGCGAACTCTCGAGTGGAGATTTATCTGCAAACTGGCCTGGAAATGAAACGCGCTACGGGAAAGGGTTGAGGGAAAGCTCCAGGAATGCAGTGAGGGAGTGTGTGTGTGTGGTGGAAAACTTGTTCGTCCTCCCCTTAGGATACACATAAAATTGAGCGCACTTCTCTTTTTTCTTCGGGTTTCACGATGATGGCAAAGAGTTATTGCCGCACCAGAGCAAATAGTTTTGCAGCTACTTACTTACTTTATCGAGTTAGGGCGGTCTTTGCTTGCAATTGGAATAATCTTGTTTTCTGAAATGTGTCATAAAACTGCGTTTGAAATCAAATCAAAGATTCTTGAGATCTAAAGGAGAATTCAATAACGACATCACCCTAAATGCCAAGGACATGCCGATACGGTTTCGATTTCAATTTCAATTTGATGGTTTTTTCTCCCGGACTGCACACACACTCTAAATTAAGTTGATTAACTGAGCACTGCCAGCTGGCTGGCACATTACCGGTGTAATGCAGTTACCCTCAACCAACCAACACCCGTAATTGAGAGTCATTCTTCTTAGTAGTGGACCTTGGTGTTGGGGAGTACCATCAATTCCGTTCAAGAAGCATCGTAATTTCTCACTTGAGCCCGAAGTGTGGCGGGGGAAAATATAGTGCAAGCCATGACTATCAAGGAGCGCAGCGCAAACTTGTTGCAATTTGGGATGACCTGGCAGAAATGGATGTGCGGGAATTCGATAGTTAATCATGGGAAAAATTTGTTACTTTGAACTGGTAGACAAATTGTTGTTAAATTTTTGAATTTTTTATACTCAGATTGATTATTAGAAGGGTTAGTGAATTTTCACGATTTCGCGGACAGCGTGAAATTCGTGAAATTTGAAGATTTCCGCGAAATTCCGTGAAATTCATCAATTTTCTAAAATCAATTCTTTGAAATATATAATCGATATTTCATTCTTAAAAGACTTTATTTGTTTTCAATTGGAAAATGTGATATGAACCATTTGAACCAATTGTTAGCAAAACCTACATTAACATGAAATTAATAGAATATTTACTAAGGCTGGTACAAATATTTTTAAAAGTTTTTGTCACCCCCCCCTTCAAAATTGGCCCGAAAAATCAGGGGGCAAAAAAAATATTTTTACAATAAACTTCAAAATTTCAATGAAAATTCAAGTGCCACCAACTGAAATCAAATTATAATACATTCTCCTGCGTTTAAAATCATTTTTAGCATGTTTGGGTTTATTAAAAAATCTTAAGATTTTTTGAAAATTTTCGATGCAAAATCTTTTTTTTCGATAAAATTTTTGTTTTTGTCAGATCTTAGATTTTTTGAAAACTAATGATTGCAAAACAACTGAACTAGTGTAAAATGCATTTTAAAACACTTTTTTCATTTAAATGTGAAGACTATGGCTTGTTATTAAAATTTTTATATTTTTTTATTTTTTTGCCCCCCTTGACCTCGGCCAGGGCCGAGGGACAAAAACTTTTTTAAATATTTGCATCGGCCTAATAAAAGAATGCTGTGAAAACTTCAATGATGTTAACAAAAATCAGTCGAAGAAAAAAATATTCTCGCATTTTTTTTCCCATTTCCTCCGGTCAATGATTTGACGGAGGGCCAAAAAATTGATTGAAAAATTGAAATTCATCACAGGAAAGAAAAATATTGAGAAAATAGATTGCTCTTTACTCGTACCATGGGATTTGAACACTTTGTTCGAGGTTCCCATTTTCATGAACGCTTGTTCACGATTTTTGTAACTGTTTTTTCTCCGTGTAGGAAACTAACTTGATTTAGCAATATTTTCATCAGCCGTAATAACAATTTAATTATTATTTAATTTGAGATTTGAAACATATTATTTTGAAAGATATTAAAAGATTCATGCTTAGTTATTCAACATTAAATTAAAATTGATTAGCATTTTTTTTCTATTTAGTTTTTTTTATCTTTAAAGTCACCTTTAAGAATATTTCACCTTAAAATATTTTCAACTTGGCAAAATGTCACAAAAAAAAGTTAATTGTTAGATTGTTTTGTTGAATTGGGTTTTGATATGAAATTCAATAAAAGGTAAAGGATGAAATAGTAGCAAATCAACGAAAACTATTTAGCTGTATTAGTCGAATATTAAAAAAGCAGCTCAATAACTGACATTACGCATGCCCTACATTTTCATTTCAAAATAGATATAGGGCCCATCCATAAACCAAGTAGATTTTTTTTTATAATTACTCAAATTATTTTTTAGTGTCAACAATATATTATCAAGCAGAAAAAGCAGTTTCTGTAAGTTTAACATAAGATTTTGATAGTAATTTTAACATTTTTCACGTTCCGAAATTTCCATGATAATTCATAAATCATCTGATTGAGCAAAGGCTATAAAACCACTACAAAAATAAACTTCCTTGTTATCATTCCTCCCTAAGCCCATCTTCCTATCGATTCAGAATCAAATTCAGAGTAAACGTGTGTGTGTGTGTGTGTGTGTGTGTGTGTGTGTGTGTGTGTGTGTGTGTGTGTGTGTGTGTGTGTGTGTAAAAAATGCACTCGATTATCATGGCACTAGCTGAATTGATACCTAAGCTCGAAAAAATCTCTAAGGTCTTCAAATAGCCTAGTCTGGACTGTACAAAATTATGAGATTTGGTAAAGTGCTTCGAAAGTTATGCTTCATATTAAATATATTTAAGAAAGATATTTGATATGCCTTTCCAACGCGAATTCATCTATCCAGAGTACTTTTTCAAAGCCACCTTTGTGATATCAATTAGTTGTGCAGAAAGCACCTATTGAAAAGTTAAGCTAAACGTTTAAATGAAATTTGAGTATTCTCGGAAATTTTGATTTTTTTCACCGATTTTCTGTTTGAATTTATTTATTTGGATAAAACTTTGTCGATGCATTCTCTATGCCATTTTTCATAATTAGTTTTTCCATACAAAATTTTATTCAATTTTAAAGCTGGTCATACAAAATGGGCACGGGAGAAAACCCTATTTTTATTGGATTTTTCAACACTTAGAGATGATTTATTTAAGGAAACTAAAAAGTCAAATTTTGCGAGAGATTTTATATTGGTGCAAAATCTGGAACTATAGCCTATTTTTTGAAAAAAATATTTTTGAAAAAAAAATAAAATATTGTTAGCAAAATTTCAAAAATCGTACTAAGATGCCAGATAAAAATTGAAATCGAGAAGGATCCTTTTTTTAACAAGTGCACTAATTTCAAGTAACAGGCATTTTAACGCTAAATTTTTCAAAAAATCTTTAGATTTTTTTTGTTAAAAGCACCCCTTTAAAAAATATTGTCGACAAGCTGAGAACTTTACAAATTGTATTTTTTATATTTTTGACCAGACTGCTGGTTGCTGAGAAAAAGCCTCTTAAAGTTTATATTTTGCGAAAAAAAATTGTAGAAAATGTTAGACTGGATATGAAAATTATCGAACAATTTTTTTTCGGGGCTGCTTTTTCTTAATTGCAAAAATTTTTAATTGCAAAAAACAGATAACTTTTCGAATAAATACCATAAATTAGATATAACATGAAATCAGTGCACTTAATCAAAAAATGTATCAAGCTTTTTTTGAATGCAAATTTGATTTTGGCATCTTGACACGTTTGTTTTTATTTTGTTTGACAACATTTTAAATTTTTCCAAGAATCACATTTTTTACAAAACATCATAGTTCCGGTACAAGATTTTGTACCAGCGTAAAATTCTGGCTCAAAATGTCTTTTGTGTTCCCCCAAAACAAACCAAAAATTTTGAACATTAAAATAAGCTTGTTTTGAGAATTTAACTTTTTGTTGCAATGCAATTTGCAAAAACATTTTTTGTAATTGATTCATAGTTTTATGAAGTACAGAATTTGTTCATTTTGTCATGTATTATTTTATGAGTTATCACGTTGTTTAAACCTTTTTTTCATATTCATTTCTCATATTTTTTATATCATATTTTGTTGTCTGTTACGTTTTCTGTTTTTTTTAAACAAATTTTGCACGGTCTGCTCTCAGATTAGATTGGTTTTTTTTGTATAGGTTCAAGATACAACTTTAGTGCTTTAAATGTGTAATCATAATTATAATTAAAGAAAAGTAGGGAAAGAAGTCCATCAATGGATAAAGTTCTCAATAATTCCCATAATAAGTGGGATTTTTTGTATTTATTCATCACTGTGTACATAATTCAATTGTGTAAAGATTAACGAAAATCGATATATGCAGCAATTAATTCAATATTTTCAATTCGTCTGACAGTGACTGGAATCTCGAAGTTCAGATGATAGAAATTGACACAATTAACACGACAAAAATACATTTTCCAATTAGTTGTGCTCTTACAACTCTACACGGAAAAACTCAAACCTATTAGTTTTCAATTGAGAATTAAGTTTAGTTTTTTGGGGCAACTAACATATTCGATAATTTTACCTGTAAAATACTTCACAGAAGCTTAATTCTCGATTACTTTTCCAAAAGGTTTTATTTACATTAGTTGTTTTGAAAAAGTTATCTAGAGTTCAATCATTTCCGTGCCCCACTCAGTCACGAAATGTAGCAAAATGTTCAACATTCCAATGAAAAGTTGCAAACCATCTTCTGCTGAATTCTCAATTTCGCCATCCTACAAAGTCGCCATTAATTATCTCACCATCGTCGTCGTTCTTCGTCCGAAAATTAAATTTTCAATTGAGTGGGGAGAAGGGGAAAATTCCCATCGCACAACACAAGTGTGAAGTAGGTGTGTAAAGAAGAAACATTTGAATTGAAGCTCGTTTCGTTTGACTCCCGAAACATTCTCGATAATTTCGTACAAGTTTCGCGTGGAAATAAAAAAGTTCATTTTATACCTTTTTTCGGCTACGAACATACGAAACTATTTCATTTCGCCAGTTTCCGGTTCCTTTTGTAAGCGTTCGGTGTTGCAACATGGTGTACACATTTGTACATGCATGTAGGATTGGTATCACCGACTGTCAGCAAATAATAAAACGTGCAGCTGTGTGCATCGTCCTACTGTGAATTCGGCTCGCTCGACACATTTATAGCTATCGAGCATTATTGGTTCAAATTTGAAATTGAACAGCCATGGAAATGGAGCTCTCGTATTGGAGTGGAAATAGTGGTTCAGGTGGTTTTGCAGTGGATGACATTGTCAAATTCGAAAATGTTTAAATTATTCCACAACTTCGAAAAAAATTGAGGACGTTGGTTTTAAATTGAAAGATATTAGAAAAAATATTACCTACTCAATGTGACACAATCTCCCCTAAGTTTGCTGTCGATTGCAATCATCGTGATCATCATCCTGTCCACAGATAGAAACAGTATGTGGTCTACGTCTGCCTGCTGGATAGTCGTGCAGTTTGAACACACATGAAATTCCGAGTAAAGTTTGACCATCAATTTCAGTGACTGAGGAGAGCGCGGTGGAGACACTGAGGAGGTAAAATGTGCACACACTGATAATTGAGCGCCCCCGCCAGATTGAAGTGAGCTGATAGCCAGCCTCAGAGCTGTATGTTGACAGATCGGCAATGTACTTGGGGGCCTTAATTTGTGTTTGTGTTTGGCTGCACGATTGTGGTTATTTGTATCATAATTAATCGAATTGAGCAACGAGCGGTTGCCTGTTTGAACAATGGTGGAAATTATGCGGTGTCAATAAAATGACTGTTTTACAAAGATTTGTATGATAAGTTATCTTTCAACACATAATTATAAATTAGTTTGTTTTATTAGGTGGAAGTTTTTTTCTAGAATTTGTAAAGATTCCCCGATTTGGATGACAACTTTCAACATTTCGATTCCTCTATACACTTTTGTGCTAACCAGATTCAGGAATCCTTACAAGATAAGTACAAGAGAACATAGAGGTTTGTTGTTTTCATTTGAGATGAACTCATGCTGAATATGAGCCGTCTACGTCAGAGGTAAGTGGAGTCAAACGGAAATTGAAACTCGATGTACAAAAAGCAATAAAATCTTAAAAGTGCTCGCATTTTCGTAATATTTTATGAAATCTTTTTTTTTGTAATTGTATTTTTTTATTTGGCTCAAACTTTGTGGGGGCCTTCCCTATGACCAAATAAGCTATTTTGTGTCATTGGTTCACCCATACAAGTCTCCATACAATTTTGGCAGCTGTCCATACAAAAATGGTACGTAAATATTCGAATATCCGTAACTTTTGAATTAATTTTCTGATCAATTTGGTGTCTTCAGCAAAGTTGTAGGTATTGATGGGACTTTTGAGAAAAAATAGGTACATGGAAAAAAATATTGCCGATTTTTAACTAATTTTTTTTACAAAAACCCAGTTTCCCAAAAAACGTATTTTTTTTATTTTCGAGATTTTTTGATATGTTTTAGAGGACAAAAACCCGCAACTTTTGAGCCAAAGAGAAACATGGTCAAAAAATCTGCCGCCGAGTTATGATTTTTTGAAAAAATAGTGATTTTTGGGAAAAATTGAAATTTCATGCAAAAACTAATCTGACATAATTTTTTTTTGTTAAATTGAATTTCCAATCGAAAAGAACTTTAAAGATTTTTTGATAAAAGGCTCTGTTTTCAAAATATAGCCACCGAATGTTTGGTTTTAGCGAAATATTTGCAGTTTTTCGATTTTCAAAAATAGTGACCAAGAGTGACCATTTATAAAAATATTTTTTTTTTTGAAAAGTTCATTAAATTTGCTATTAAATTGTCTAAGAGACATTGAAGATTGGACCTCTGGTTGCTGAGATATAGCGGCTTAAACAAAAAGAAACACGAAAATTGAAGTTTTCTTAGTCTCACCCAAACAGCTCACCATTTTCTAATGTCGATATCTCAGCAAAGAATGGTTCGATTTTCAATGTTAAAACATGAAACAATTTTCCGATCTTTCCGAAAAAAATGTTTAAAAAAATTAAATCAAGACTAACATTTTAAATGGGCGCAACATTCAATGTTTGGCCCTTTTAAAATGTAAATCTTGATTTAAACTTTTTATAATACTTTTTTCGAAAAGATCGGAAAATTTTACAAATGTTTCATGTTTTAACATTGAAAATCGGACCATTAGTTGCTGAGATATCAACATTAGAAAATGGTTGGCTGTTTGGGTGCGACTTAGAAAACATCAATTTTCGTGTTTCTTTTTCTTAAAGCCACTGTATTTCAGCAACCAGAGGTCCAATCTTCAATGGCTCTTAGACAATTTTATAGCAATTTTTCGGAACTTTCAAAAAAAAATTTTTTTTAGGAAATGGTCACTCATGATCACTATTTTTAAAAATCGAAAAAACTGCAAATATTTCGCTTAAATCAAACATTCGGTGGCTATATCTTGAAAACGGAGCCCTTTATCAAAAAATCTGTAAAGAACTTTTCGATTAGAAATTCAATTTTACATTAAAAAATTACGTCAGATTTTGTTTTGCGAGAAATTTCGATTTTTTTCCAAAAATCACTATTTTTTCAAAAATTCATAACTCGGCGGCAGATTTTTTGACCATGCTTCTCTATGGCTCAAAAGTTGCGGGATTTTATCCCCTAAATTCTCGAAAATCAAAAAATATGTATTTTGGGAAATAGAGCTCTTGTGAAAAAAAAAATTAATTAAAAAATCGGCAAACTGTTTTTTCCGTGGACTTTTTTTTCTCAATAGTCCTACAACAACCTACAACTTCAAAATTCATTCAAAAGTTACAGATATTCGAATATTTACGTACCATTTTTGTATGGACAACTGCCAAAATTGTATGGAGACTTGTATGGGTGAACCAATGACACAAAATAGCTTCTTTGGTCATAGGGAAGGCCCCCACAAAGTTTGAGCCAAATCAAAAAATAGCATAGCATAGCATAGCATTGGTGTCTAAGTTTGAGCCAAATCAAAAAATAAAAAAATAAAAAAAATGGTCGAAATCGGCCGATTTTGTAGAGAGTTGCTCACGTAGTCTTTTAAAAAATATATGAAATTAAATAGAAAATATATAAGCACTACGTATTTTGCGGAATTATTAACTTGAATTTTAACGATTTTTTCCTAATTAGCTAAGTAAATATTGATATATGAAGAAATTTATTTTATTTTTTTCGATTTCTTTGTATTAAACTGTTTATCTATTTCCACAACCAAATCTGAATTTCGGGTATTCCCGGGTCAACATATAACAAATTCGGGATTAGGGAATTTCCGTTTTTGAAAAAAAAAAATCCCTAGAATTTTGTCCCAGGAATTCTAGGGATGTACGCTTATATTGCTGATTTCAAAATATTTTTCCCCATAAAAATCATATCTCTTGACTTTGTACAGTTGAGTAACGAAAAATGGCAGTTTTCAAACTATTTTTTGGATGAACTAACACCTAGTTTCGAGTAGAAATCTCGCAATAAAGAACACCAAGGCAATGCTGTTGAGTGAACGATTTGGTATGACCTTTTGGCACTAAATTTACTATCTGTTTATGGTTTCTAGCAAGAAATCATTGAAATACATTTCTAAGTAAAAATAATTAAAAAAATGGATGGGGTTGAGTCACGAGATAACAAAAAATGGGCCTTGGAATCATGATAAGAGAACAACATTACTTTTAAGAAGCTTCACGGAAACCAGATCAAAAGCTTTGTGAGTTGGCAAAAACTACCCTATTACAAACAAAAAACAGGAGAAGTCAACATTGTTTAAGATCAAAAATTGATTTTCTGAACAAAGGCACAATTCAAATATCCGAAAAAATGGGCAAAAGAGAGTCAATTAAAATTGTGACATATTCTATCCACCCCAGCCGGTCTTTTTTGATTGACTACCAGCAAATTTCCACCCAAAACTGCGATCTCACCCGTTAAAACCGCTCAAAATCGATTTCAAACAACATATTCAGTCGAAAACCCCGCCAATGCACGTCTTAAGAAACCGCACACCAACCAAAAATGTGCTTATCATACAGGGGGGAAAGCAAAATTTTGATGGATTTCCATTCCTCAGCTCACAACACACCATCAATCACGGAACCAGAGAACGTTTTCCTACCCTCACAGCATCACCCCATTCGAAAACGGGGGATGCTGAGTGAAAACTTTTGGCGCGCATTTTCCATCTTCCGGAATTCCTCCCAACCAACGCGCGCGCCAGCTGGATTTCCTCCTGACCTGTGATAACACATTTTCGTGTTTAACCTTTATCATTTCGACGACGGACCCGAACGGGACCCGACAGGACGACTTCGACGACGACGACGATTCCGACCAGGATGAAAATGCTTTTCCTCTGGCTTTCAGTACTGCGCTGGAACTCGTCGGAAAAGGACGCGTGTGCTTTTTTGCGGGAGCTTTCGTCGTCGGGGTTCGTCGTTTTTGTCGACGGTCGTCGCGTGCGGTTACTGTTAAGGAACTTTTCGACGAGGGGGTGGTGGGACCGGTACCCACAATTGTTGTGTCCCATCGCCTGCCAGTCTTCCACCGGAGAGCGCCGGGTGGTTTTGTTGGACAAAAAAGTGTCATCTTCGTGTGACAGGCCAAAAAAGCTCCTCCGGGCAATATCGCACCGTCAGCGAGGCAGGCAAAGTGACGCGAGAAATCGCTAGAAAAAAATAAGTTTAAAAAGGACAAAACATTTTAAGAACTCTGTGTCCTGGAGGGCCTTTTGGCCGTTTTCGGTGGACAGTCGACGACGATTGTCCCTCTCCAAAGCGTCGCAAGTGTGACAAAGGATTATATTAACGAAGGACAAGCGAATAAAAAAGTTTGGTGCGAAGAAAGGTCGTTGAGATTTTCCCGCTTTGCGTGCAAAGTAATGTAGAATTGAACACTTCCAGTGTCAGACTGGAAGAGAGCAAACCGGTAAAGGACAAAGTGACAGTTTAGAGTGAGGATTTGCAGGCACAACACTGTTGCAGTGTTGCCTTGGCAGTGTCAGCTGTTGTTGTTGAGTGAACTTTTGTGTAACTGCATAAAAGGGGAGGTATTCGAAGGATAATTGCGTGATTAAATGAAATCTAGCCCCGGAGGTAAGCATTATCATGTCTAGCGTATAATTTACGAATAATGGTGGACTCGGGTGACAATCACAGTTCATTAGAGTAATTGAGATTTGTGGTTGCGATTATCATGTAACGTAGTGCATTCCTTAAAATCTTGATACAAGTCGTCAGCTGTGTGCTATCTTGTGACATAGACCATTTTGGTCAAAAATGAGTTCATGATGACGTTTTGCTATACTTAACAAACACTACAAGATGCTTTAACCCGATTTTGGAAACTCTCTTCCGTTTCCCGAATATCGCAATACACACTTGTGACATAGACCAATTTATCATCAAAATGATTGTGCACACTTGTGACACGTCATACATGTTGTTGGAAAATGTGGAAAAATTTTCTTGTTTTTCACAAAATTATGTACACACATACTTTCTAAAGGCAATGAAACCTTTTGTTTATAAAATAAACTGATTAAGTCGATTAAACCATTGATTTGAGCTTATTTTAGTTTGTATGGGAATTCTGTGCACACTTGTGACACGTACTACAATTTTACTTTCGAAACACACTTGTGACACGTGCTGTTCAGATTTTTTTACTTAATTTACTGTATCTTTTAACTGGTGTAACCAAATTAATTGAAACTTGGAGCGTTTGTTAAGCGATAGTATACGAACCGATTGCTTCAAAAAGTTTGGCTCTATCATTCATAGTTTTGAAATTATTTATCAACAAACTTTTAAAATCGATTTTCCCGAAAAGTACTAAATGGCCGTTGTCACAAGATAGCACACAACTGACGAAGTGTATTCCGTTATACACTTTCGGTGCTTTTAAAGTTAGATCATCAAAAGATAGAAGTTTAACAATATAATTGAATTGATTAACATGTTTGCTTCTTTTAACAGTTAAAGCTGTATGTGATAGTATGTAAGCTATAGTAAGTTGATAAAATAGGAATAAGAAGAAATATATGAAAAGTATTTACGATTTTTTTTTGATTTTATGCATTGAATATTCAAAATAGCATAAAATATTTTTATTTTGAATTTTTTTGGAAAGATTGCGATGTGCTAAATGCCCTTAATTTAATCGCTAACAGTTTTGCATATTTTGTTCTGAAAGAATTAGGCTTAAACACACTTTTTTTAAGGCTTATGCCCCCTCCTCTTTCGTAACATTCAAAAAGGTCCTCAAAATTGCTTTGCGACTAAAATGCATTGCTTTGCGACTAAAAACGGTCCAACATACATTCAAAAATAAAATAAAATTGTGAAAAAATACACTTTATTGGCTGTTTGATAAAGTCAATTTGCTCTTGAAAAGATGTATCTGAATTTTAAATTTAATTAATAAAAAGTTTCAAGTTTGATCATCAGTCTTTGAAATACGAATTTTTGTCGCCATCAAAACCAATTTTCTAGCACAAATAATTAAAAATCAAAATTAACTATACAACATCTTGTACTTAAAAATATCTATTAAGCGATTTCACGTCAAACCAGATCAAAAGAGTTCCAGTTTAATATTTGGTATGGGAGTTTCCTGGCCAAAATAACTAGACTCTTATTTTTTTTGTCAGTCGATTAGGGTGGTCCAAAAAATAGGTCCAGTAGATATGTTTTTAAGACATCTTAGTATAACACCTTTCCTTTGCAACGCGGCGAGTTAAACTTGGTTCAGCCGTTCCGGAGTTTGACTTTTTCCACCCGCTCGTGCGGATCAATGGACCGTGCACTGGACTCTCAATTCAGAGGTCGCCGGTTCGAATCCCGCAACGGGCGCCCTAAAATTATTAGTATTAAATCTGGGTATTCGGCGCGTTCGCCTTAGAGCAATTCTCTACGAAATCGGTCTTTTTTCTTCAATTTTAATTTTTGTATTTTTTAATCCGACTGAAACTTTTTTGGTGCCTTTGGTATGCCCAAAAAAGCCATTTTGCATCATTAGTTTGTCCATATAATTTTCCATACAAATTTGGCAGCTGTCCATACAAAAATGATATGTGAAAATTCAAAAATCTGTATCTTTCGAAGGAATTTTTTGATCGATTTGGTGTCTTCGGCAAAGTTGTAGGTATGGATACGGACTACACTGGAAAAAAATAATACACGGTAAAAAAAAATTGGTGATTTTTTTATTTAACTTTTTATCACTAAAACTTGATTTGCAAAAAAACACTATTTTTAATTTTTTTTATTTTTTGATATGTTTTAGAGGACATAAAATGCCAACTTTTCAGAAATTTTCAGGTTGTGCAAAAAATCTTTGAACGAGTTATGAATTTTTTAATCAATACTGATTTTTTCAAAAAATCGAAATATTGGTCGCAAAAATTTTTCAACTTCATTTTTCGATGTAAAATCAAATTTGCAATCGAAAAGTACTTTAGTAAAATTTTGATAAAGTGCACCGTTTTCAAGTTAAATCCATATTAAGGTGACTTTTTTGAAAATAGTCGCAGTTTATCATTTTTTTAAATTAGTGCACATGTTTGCACACTTTTGGAAAAAATATTTTTGAAAAGCTGAGAAAATTCTCTATATTTTGCTTCTTCGGACTTTGTTGATACGATCTTTAGTTGCTGAGATATTGCAATGCAAAGGTTTAAAAACAGGAAAATTGATGTTTTCTAAGTTTCACCCAAACAACCCACCATTTTCTAATATCGATATCTCAGCAACTAATTGTCCGATTTTCAATGTTAATATATGAAACATTTGTGAAATTTTCCGATCTTTTCGAAAAAAATATTTTCAAAAATTTCAAATCATGACTAACATTTCAAAAGGGCCAAACATTCAATATTACGCCCTTTTAAAATGTTAGTCTTGATTTGAAAATTTTGAATTTTTTTTTTTTCGAAAAGATCGGAAAATTTCACAAATGTTTCATATATTAACATTGAAAATCGGACCATTAGTTGCTGAGATATCGACATTGAAAAATGGTGGGCTGTTTGGGTGAGACTTAGAAAACATCAATTTTCCTGTTTTTAAACCTTTGCATTGCAATATCTCAGCAACTAAAGATCGTATCAACAAAGTCTGAAGAAGCAAAATATAGAGAATTTTCTCAGCTTTTCAAAAATATTTTTTTCCAAAAGTGTGCAAACATGTGCACTAATTTAAAAAAATGATAAACTGCGACTATTTTCAAAAAAGTCACCTTAATATGGACTTAACTTGAAAACGGTGCACTTTATCAAAATTTTACTTAAGTTCTTTTCGATTGCAAATTTGATTTTACATCGAAAAATGAAGTTGAAAAAATTTTGCGACCAATATTTCGATTTTTTGAAAAAATCAGTATTGATTAAAAAATTCATAACTCGTTCAAAGATTTTTTGCACAACCTGAAAATTTCTGAAAAGTTGGCATTTTATGTCCTCTAAAACATATCAAAAAATAAAAAAAATTAAAAATAGTGTTTTTTTGCAAATCAAGTTTTAGTGATAAAAAGTTAAATAAAAAAATCACCAAATTTTTTTTACCGTGTATCATTTTTTTCCAGTGTAGTCCGTATCCATACCTACAACTTTGCCGAAGACACCAAATCGATCAAAAAATTCCTTCAAAAGATACAGATTTTAGAATTTTCACATATCATTTTTGTATGGACAGCTGCCAAATTTGTATGGAAAATTATATGGACAAACTAATGATGCAAAATGGCTTCTTTGGGCATACCGAAGCCACCAAAAAAGTTTCAGTCGGATTAAAAAATACAAAAAAAATCGAATGACCGAAATCCTAGAGAACTGCTCCTTAGACAAAAGGGAGACACTAGTGGTTGGTACTAGCAATAGTGTTCGAAAGCTAGAAAGTCAACTTCGTTTTTTATGGTTTCACAACAAAAAAAAATTGAACCGCCCTATTTCGGGTAGGTTCACCCTAATAGCCAAACCAAAATCAATTCTGTACGAAATTGGCCGTTTTTGCGCATTTTTTTTATTAAGCTCTAACTTTGTGGGGCCTTGCCTTGCTGTCCATAAAAAATGGTACGTAAATGTCCAAACATCTGCAACGTTTGAAGAAATTTTCTGATCGAATTGGTGTCCTCGGCAAAGTTGTAGGAATGATAAGGAATATTCCGAAAAAAATATTTTGGTCAATGTTAGAACATATAAATAGAAATAAAAGCAAAATCATGCAATGCAAATTTTGAAATAAGCTTTCTGTTTAAACAAATTTAATTTCAAAAATCCGTATTTTTTCATTTTTTTATATTTTAGGGGACATTTCTCTGCGGCAAAATTTTGGCCCGTTCTTCTTTACGGCTCGAAAGTCCCCTCAAACATATAAAATTCGAAAATTGAAAAAAATCGGATTTTTGAACATTGATTTTTTGTGAGAACCATATTTTTATTTGCCAACATTGACTTCTTAAGAAATATAGTTTTCATAACATTTCGTAAATTCAAATTTTGATCACAGAAGGCTGAATAAGCAAAACAAGCTAAAAACGTCAAGAAACGAAAAAAAAACAAGATGAAGTTTGTCGGGTTCAGGGTATCTCCGGCAAAAAAATAGGCATTGAATGTGATTGATTTTTCGAAAGAAAGCTATGATTATATTTTTATATTATAACAATTACCCTTTACTACACCCAAAGTTAATGATCGAGGGGATAGTCCTCCCGAAAAGAAACGTGAGGAAAGTACTATTCTGCGTGAGTAAAGCCCTTTCGCGTGTTCACTGTTCATTCGTTCATTGAAACAGTTCATTCTATTGAGTGGCTTAAATGGACAAATGACCACCACTTAGTCAGCGAACCATGGTGGTTCAATAAGCCAAAGGTCTTGGGTTCGAGTCTCGCTACCGGAACTTTTTTTTTGATAGATGAACTTTTTTGGAAAATCTCGGTAATTTCGGTATTTATCCTCTCAGTCTGCACAGTGCAGTGCACACAGTACCATTTACTACCAAACCGTGCACTTTATCATCTCGTATGCCGATGCCCGGTACTGGGTGTATAAGCTATTTCGAAGGTAATTTTGTAATTTTTTGTAAGGGAAGCCCTGCTCAATTCATTCTCCCATGTACCAGTAAACACTTACCCCGTTTGAATTAGTCAGCTGTTGCAAGGATCCCCATTGATCAGTTTAGGTTAATTACTGATGTTTTTGCCAAAATAATCAAATAAGTAAAATTAATTGAAAAAAAACCCATTTCAAATGTACCGTCAACTGGGGTGAATTGGGACACATGGGGCGAATTGGGACAGCAGTTTTAACCATGTTAGAGCATAGTATTTTGATTTTTCTGGATGGTTTCGGATAGAACAGACTCAGACCAACAAAATGTGTACATCCATTTCCAAATTTAAAACCTTTAAGTGCTCTAAACACTGCTGTCCCTATTCAGACTGTAGTCCCGATTCACCCCAGATGACGGTAAACCAGCCCGGGAGCATGTTGACAGCTCCCATACAAACTGAGCGTACCCCGTTTTGTGGGCCCAGTGGGCCTAAGATGGCGGCTTTCGATATTATCTAGCCAAACTTTTGAAAAAGGCGAATAGTTTAAATAAATATAGTGTTTGCCTTGTTTCGGTTTAAAACGACAAAATGAGCATTCTGGATTCTTTTCATTAAAAACAAGTTTAGAGATACGCCACGTACAAATATTAGTCTAGAATAGTTGAAATGAGCGTGCCGCAAAAGCCGTCACGAAAAAAAAAAGTTTCATATGCAAATTTTGAGTTGCGTATTTGATGGGCGGACTCCGACGAGGCCCACTTGCCATCTGTTGGTGAATACGCGCAACTCACGAAAACTGTCATCTTAGGGTCCGGTTGCGGTAAACATTGTCTTAAGATTTGGATTGGTAGCTTTATTGATTTTTAATTTAGGAATGTTTTATTGTTTAGTAATGCTTGATCATTTTTATTAATTTATGTGAATGCAAGCATAGTTTTTAATTTAAAATTGTAAATTTTTTTCAAAAAAAATTTTTTTGTATCAGTTAAAATTTAAATAAATCTTAGTGGATTTTTTTATTAGTCTAATCTGCATAAGAACCCGTTAAGGAAGGACATTCTGATTTATATAATTGTATTTTTGAACATAATTTTTAAAGTTTTAAAATACATTTTTTCATTTTATTTTGGAACATAATGATTTAATCAATTTTAAATCAAAATGCTTTGAATCGAAAAAAAAAATGCCAAATGCTTCTTCTAAAACAAACATTAAAGACTATCTTTAACAAACTTTGCACCTCCCAGATCCTCTTTAAAATTTCCACTTTCTCAAACAACCTTTGTCCTATTCCCGTCCTAGGCGCCCCAGTTTGGAGATATTTCCCTCGTTATGCCGGAAGTTTCCACTCAAGCACTAATGGTTTTCATTCGATTTACATCGCCGCATTCCTTCGAACACAATATTGAGGCAGAAACGCACTTCCTCATATTCTGACATTATTTGCCAGGACCGGCCATTTGCCAACTCTGCTGAAATGACATAAAACGAGGACGTGCGAAAAGAAAACGGAGACGTTCCTTGTGCAAAAGGTGCAATTAGTCACATCCAATATAATTAAATGGTAACCATTAATCAAAAGCTAGATGTCGTTGTACCTTTCTTTCTCTTTTGGGAAAGCCGAAATGGTCATTTTCCGGTGTGTATGGCAGGGCAGTATCAGGTTGGGGAATATATCTTTGCACATTTTTCATCATCATTATGGCGGATATTTATTGTGGTGTGGCATTAGATGACTCACTCTGGTGGTGATATATTTGCTGGGGTAAATGAATACATGATTATTATAGCATAAAGCAGTTATATTTCATAGCAATAAAATTTGATTAATTTTGAAGACTGTTGAAGACTCTCCACGAAAACATGTACCAACATTCTCCAATTCCACCATCATGGGGGGTTCCAAAATAATCCCAAAATGTAACACAATTAAGCCATTCCACCAGAGGAAGAAGGTCCATGGTTCAAATGTCTCATGACAGTGCTGGCCCAGGCCCGAAAGCCGACAACAAGACACAAATCGGTGACAATGCTTCCGGACAAGATTATGTATAATTTAATATCATTTAGCACCACCACGTGCAGAAGTTTTTCCCTTCACCACACGGCAGGAAACGAAAAACGATAGTTTATGGTCAGCCCAGCTGACCGGATGGGCCTTCCCGGAATGCTCGGTTGCAAGGCAGCAGTAGCAGAAACGGACGACACCACGATGGACGAACTCGGGGACAATCTAGATAGCTCCCAGAGAGTACCGAAAGCTGCCGGACAGAGAACGTAATTCGTTCCCTCTGCCTTGCGCCCGAATGAATAGTAAAATTACATCTTTCGTCATAAATTTGCTCCCTTGGGCCATGAACTTGCCGAAAATTTCGACCTAACCTCAGTTTGTGGCAGTGTCCGGTTTTGGGGACCGAGATCTACACCACACTGGTGGGGTTTCAACAACTTCATCACGAAGATTGGAGGGACACACATTGTTGTTGACGATTCTGAGAGTTTCCGGTTTTATCCGAGAGGACCACTCTGGCAGGTGTTACCGGAATAAATTATCTTGGAACCAAATTTAGGAGGTTTGATAGGATTGTGATATTTTTTCCCAAAATTCATTCATTTCATTCTAAGACTATCAACATTTGAATAACTATGTTAAACTTAATTTTAGCAATGCACAACTTTCACAACTTTTGCCACACAGCTGCCTTTAGTGCATGAAAATCGAACTAAATCGAGTGGCTACGAACGCAATCGTAGAAATGAACCTTTCAACATCAGCCGCCCGGCTAGCTCAGTCAGTAGAGCATGAGACTCTTAATCTCAGGGTCGTGGGTTCGAGCCCCACGTTGGGCGAAAAATTTTTATGGCTGACATTTGAAAAAGTTATGCTTTGAAAATTATAACTGCTCACTTTTTTTTTCCCTGTGAAATATCAGAAGCAAAGAAAAAAAATCGCGTCCTTCAAAGTAGACAAAAGAGCATTTCTACTTGAAGTGATAGTTTTCCTTCCTGTTTCCGCTGGCTTACCTTCTTCCTTCAAGCCGTGTCTTGCCCGAAAGTTGTCTTTATCTTTTATTCTATTGTGACTGCTGAAAGCAACACTTAGACTTAGTCGCTTTATCACACAGTCTAGTGTGTGAAGCAAAAAGTGAACAATTTTTCTTTACTATTCTCTCTTGGTCTCTTCACTCACACTCACACACTTGTGGAATGAAAGGAAAAATGTGAAAAATGGAGCAAGCATTTTCCACGGCAGAGAGAAGAAAAAAAGCTCGAGGGGGTGTATTAAGTGCCTTCGTGGTTGGTACGCGTGACTGTGTAACTTCACGCCGCGTCACAACCTTTAATATTTATACAGTCAGGACCGGCTGTTGCGTGATCCCGTTCGTTTGGAATGAATGTTAGAATGCTAGGTACGCGACCGCGTGAAAAATATACAGGGTAATTAAAACGGAACTGGGTAATAAAATCCAGACTGGTGGATGGGGTATTACTGGGTCAGAGATGGAGTTGTGCAGAAAAAAAATCACCATAAAACATTACGTGAGATATGCTAACTTGGCACGAATATTCGGTAGGTTAATAAAATCCGAATTTATAAATAATTAAAAATAAATGTATGATGCTTAAACAACACATCAGAGCAAATCTCCACAAGTTACGGAAATGGATTTTTTTTGCCTCATCCTTTTTGGACGCATTCTCAACGACCAAATTAGCCATTTTGTGTCATTCGTTCACCCATACAAGTCTCCATACAAAATTGGCAGCTAACCATGTAAAAATGGTACGTACCTATTTGGAAATCTATATCAAAGTTGGAAGTATTGATGAGGACTGTTAAAAATAGGTACATAGTAGGGACGAGATTTGTCTGACCACGCCTTCCGTCGGATGGGGAAGTAAATGTTGGCCCCGGCCTAACCTAAAGGGTTAGGTCGATAGCTCAGTCTAGGTGTAGGAGTCGTCTCCCTTGGTCATGCCTCGGTGGAGGTTCTGGTAGGCAGTTGGACTCACAATCCAAAGGTCATCAGTTCGAATCCCGGGGTGGATGGAAGCTAAGGTGTAGAAAGAGGTTTGCAATTGCCTCAACAATCAAGCCTTCGGACACCTAGTTTCGAGTAGGAATCTCGCAATTGAGAACGCCGAGGCAATGCTGTAGAGCAAATAATTTGTTTTTTTTTATTAGGGAAACGGCATGCAATTCCATCGTGCACCTAATGTTGTCATTATGAGTATTTTGTCGAGTGATAAAATCTTTTGATTTCATTTTTTTAAAGTTCAGAAATTTTTACTAGAATTAACATATTGAAGGTAAATCCAGTTAAACTTTTAAAGCTGTTTCTTAGATGATATTTTTTAAAAGTGTTTCAAAGTATAAAAACTAAAACGAAAATCACAAAAAATGTTATTTTAAATACTAAAATTTTTCATAATTTGCAACACGTGTATCGAAAGATTCAATTTGTTGTATGTATTTTATCTCTATTTCGTGTAAAATAGTCAAATTTTCACAAATATCGCATTTCAAAAAATCTCAAATTTTCATTATTTGATATATGGGCGCAATATACAACCAGTTCGAAAATTAAATATATTTTCACTTGTTTTAAACAATTTGGAATTAAATACTTAATATTCATGACCGTTTTTTTTTAATACAAAAATTTTGCATGCATTTTCACTGTTTTGAACTTTTTGGAATATTATTCTAAAATTTCCACAAAATACCGTTTTTTCAAATACTCATATTTCCATAAAATGTAATATAAGTATCAAACGATTTGACATTTTGTTTGCATTTACACTATTTTAGACTAAAAAACATTGGCGCGGAGTTATGATTTTTAGAAAAAAATAGTTTTGCGAAAATCGACGAAAATTGCAGTTTTTGACCTCGGCGTAGGTCACCCTAATGACCAAGCAAAAAAAAAAAATATGGGTCTTATTTATTTGATCAAGAAGGCCCCACTCTAATTTTGGGCTTGATCGGACAACATTTTTTTCGATTCTTGCAGTTTTCTTGGAAACTGACAGAGTTTAAAAAAATCGTTTCCAGGGAAATTTGCAAGTTTCCCGGGAAATCCTACAATTCAAGTGAAAGCATACTTTTTCATAACTTTTTGCAAGAAGATTCAATAGTTATCAACACATTTCTGCTTGATATAATTTTTTTGATGCTTCTATTGGAGTTAAACGGATCAACAAATAATGTAAGGCTGAACGATTTAAATTTTTCGTTTAATTTAAAACAACTTGTATGTTTTGAAAAAACTTTTCACATAACCCATTTATTAAGCTGTAGTTTTTCGAAAAAAATATTTTCAAAAATTTTAAATCAAGACTAACATATTAAAAGGGCGTAATGTTGAATTTTTGGTCTCTTTTAAATGTTAGCCTTGATTTAAAAGTTTTGTAAATATTTTTTCGAAAAGATCGGAAAATTTCACGAATGTTTCATATTTTAACATTGTAAATCGGACCATTAGTTGCTGGGATATCGACATTAGAAACTGGTGGGTTGTTTGGGTGAGACTTAGAAAACATCAATTTTCTTGTTTTTAAACCTTTGCATGGCATTATCTCAGCAACTAAGGGTCGTATCAAAAAAGTCCGAAAAAGCAAAATATAGAGAATTCTCAGCTTTTCAAAATTATTTTTTTCAAAGGTGGGCAAACATCGGCACTAATTTTAAAAAATGAAAAACTGCGACTATTTTCAAAAAAGTGTGTGTGTGTGTGTGTGGTCCAATCCAATACCCGCTAACCGGTAGCGAAATTATGGGAAAGTATAGTTTGTATCAGACTTTGTATATGCCGAATGCTGATACAACTTATCTCAGTCCCGGGTATTAGGTGGTGATAGCCCTCGCGCTGCTTCCAACGACCCGTTTCAGAATGACAGAGCTCCTTGCGGTCCAATTCCGAGGTCGCTGGGCATTGTTCGGCCCCGCCTAAACATAGAAGCAAGCATCTGAAGGAAACTCGATCTATATTTAGACTTCCAATCCCGTCAGGCAAATCAGGAATCAGCGCGTATTTAATATGAGGAGATAACATGTTTCAACACTACGGATCAATTCACTGCTAGAGTGTAAACCTTCTGATGGCCGACTGCTTAGCGTCTCAGACCACCAATCCAGAGGTGTGAGTTCGAATCTCACCTGATTCATTTTCGTTTTTGTTCATATTCAAAATTCAAATTCCTGATTCCAAATTTCAAAGGTACCGGCCGGGATTTGTTCCCTGAACCTTCTGCTTAAGAGGCAGAAGCCGTAACCATTAAGCCACGGAGCCGGTTGCGACTATTTTCAAAAAAGTTACCTAAAAATGGTTATAACTTGAAAACGGTGCACTTTATCAAAAATTTACTAAAACACTTTTTGATTTCAAATTCGATTTTACATCGAAAAATTAAGTTGCAAAATTTTTGCGACCATTATTTCGAATTTTTGAAAAAATCTGTATTGATTCAAAAAAAATCATTACTCGGTCAAAGATTTTTTGCCCATTCTGGAAATTTCTGAAAAGTTGGCATTTGATGTCTTCTAAAAGATATCAAAAAATAAAAAAAAAATAAAAAAAGTGTTTTTTTGCAAATCAAGTTTTAGTGACAAAAAGTTAAATAAAATATCACCAAAAATTTTTTTACCGTGTTTCATTTTTTTCAGTGTAGTCCATACCCATACCTACAACTTTGCCGAAGACACCAAATCGATCAAAAAATTTCTTCAAAAGATACAGATTTTTGAGTTTTCACGTATCATTTTTGTATGGACAGCTGTCAAATTTGTATGGAAAATTATGTGGACAAACTAATGATGCAAAATGGCTTCTTTGGGCATACCGAAGGCACCAAAAAAGTTTCAGCCGGATTAAAAAATACAAAAATTAAAATTAAAGAAAAAAGACCGATTCCGTAGATTCCGCTCATGTATGTTTTTTTACAAGCAGTTAACTCAGTAAATAACCCACCGTTTTATTTTGATCTCTAAAGTTGCTGTTTCATAAAATGTAGTAGCAAATTATTGATCAGAATCAGGATCCAAACAATTTCCAATAAAATTTAAATTTCCTAGAAATTCACGGGATATTTGTTTGAGAAATTCTCGCTTTCCGGGAAATTTGAAACCCCGTTGAATTGGACTATTCGGATCACTTGCAAAGCTCTCAGAAAAAAACTATTTTAAATTTGACCCAAATACACTGTTTTGCTATATCTGTGGTCTTGAACCGAAAGTTGACTATTTTTCTATTAATTTTAGCAAATATAAAAAAAAATATATAAAAAATACTGCAACTTACGCTGTGCAGTAAAGCTCTCATAATATTCACAAAACGAAAAAGATAAATCTTCAATTAAATACTCTCTCTTCGAATTTCAGTCATGACACATCGTTGAATCTTGTCTCGAAAGCGTTTCACTCGGCTAGAAGGCTACACTTATAACCGTTTTCAGCAAGCTGCACTAGCTAAGGGCGGCATCCACGTCGTGAGCTTTGATTTATGCTTCCTTTAACGGCATTTCTATGCTGGCAAGCACACTTTCACCATCCTTTCCAATAATAATCGTGCTAGAATGCTACTCTGTAAGTGGTTTTCCTATCAGCTCCTGAAGTCATTACGGCAGATCCATGTGGAACTTTTTCTATTTTTCTATTTTGAGGTTCATTCCACATGCAAAAAACGGTTTATCGCTAGGATGATGACAGGAAGAAAGGGGTTGAGCAGGAAGAAAAGCTCTGATAAGACCAGGACACTCACTGCTGGCAGAGATGGGTCCCGTTTTCCATTGGTGAAAGTGCACCGATCCATCACATTGGTTTGTTGTTGCAGCAGAGCAGGAAAGATGGATCAAGGAAAAGTGGAAAACTGAATTTTCCTAAAACGAGGAAATGGATTCTTAGGAAAAAGCCAAAATGGAAGTGAACTTGTTGCCTTTAGTTTCAAGCTATCTGGGACGACACAGGCAGAGCACTTTCGTTTGGTGATGGTATTTCTTCACTTGTCTTGATGTTATCAAGCAGAAAAATGAGAGTATGTTGCATTAGAGTGATATCAATTGAGGGAAATTTTTGTTTACTGTTTTAATTTCTTAGGTTATTTTTTATCTGGTAAGTAAAATTTTTGAATTAGTAGCACATAATCATTACATTTTTAAATAAATTCATCCATAAGCGTCACCCTAATATGCCACATATTCATAATTCAGCATTCCGTCAACATAAAAGCGAAATTGCTGTGCATTCTCCAAAGTGGAAATGCTCTTCTTTCAGCTGCTAGATGGCGACTGCAAAGTCATTGCAGAACGAACACACTGGGTACGGCATGGCAGTCAGTCAGTCAGTCAGTCAGGGCTCACACATGGTTTTTCCTTCTGATACCATCATCTCACCACGGCACCGAAAAATAAAGCATGACGAGAAGAGGAATGCTTTCAGAAGAAGGATCGTAAACTTAACTCTTGCAACAAAAAAAAAGGAAATCAGGAAGTGAGATTGAACAAACTCATGCTGGCTGGAATGACGCGAAGGAAGTGAAGTTTAACGAGGCAAAATTTGATTATGATTTCCGCGAGGAGAAAAGAAAATCTCTTATCCTGCGCGGAAGGAGGTTGATGGGAGTTAAAACTTTATGGCAGGGTGCTTTGTGGTGAGGGAGTGATTAGGCAATCATGTTTTGCACTGCTGTAAAATAAATAATGAGGAATTTGAGGTTGGTGAAGCATTTCATCAAGTTTATTCAAGTTGAAATAAGTTTGAATATAATATGATCCTCGAGATATTTTCAATATCTACTGCGAAAAAAGCTAAACTGTTCTGTCAATGATTATTTCTCAATTCTAATTTTACTGCAAATCCGGATTTTTTTTTGAAAAGGTCCCATAAACCAAATTTTCAGTTTTTACTTTTTGGATGTTTTTTAATACTCCTGACTCAAGGCGATTTCAAAATCACCCAAAAAGCAAAAATTGAAAATTTGGTTTATTGGACCTTTTTTTTAAAAAAAACTCCAGAAATAATTATTTCGATTTAGTAGAAACAATGAACAAGGTGATTTGACCCGATTTTTGGAATTTGCTTCGAAAACTTTCACCTTAAAAAGCCAATAACTTCAAAACGGCACACTTCAAAAAATTGAGTAATTTTCGATTGCAAATTAAATTTTAAACCTAATAATAAATTTAGAAATTTTGATAAACCAGCGGCAAGTCTTATACTTGGCAACAGGATATTTCAAAGGATATTTAAGAAAAAATATCATATGCTTTATACATTCTTACAGTTAAGCCAATGCCACAAATTTTCAAATATCAACTAAGGCCGTTGCAAATATTTTGTGAAGTTTATGTCACCCCCCCCCCCCCCCTTAAAATCGTTCCGAAAAATCAGGATGCAATTAAAAAAAAACTTCAAAATGTTGATGGAAAAAGAAGTTTGATGAACGGGAAATAATTTCAAATGCATTTTCCTGCGTTTAAAATCATATACAGCATACTTGAGATCGACCAACAATATTTTTTTTGTGAAATTCTGCTGTACAGTATAGCAAAAAGTTTTTTTCGATTAAAAAAATTCGCCAATACTTTGATATTTATAAAACTAAAGATTGCAAAACATCGATTTGTGGTCTAAAATTAAGGATCGGTAAAAAATCATTTAAAAAGCCTTATTTGATCAAAAGTAATAAATAAATATCAAACTTTATTCTCTAAAATAGTTTTAAAATGATTTTAAAAGTTATTGCTATGACATAGAAATAAAGCCAGAATTATTTTGATAGAGAAGGGCAAAATGTAAAAAAATTACATTGGCCTCAAATAGCAAACAACTTTCAATTAATAAGAAACGAAATTAATTTAAAAAAATAGATGTTCAATCCTGTCCATAATCTAAAACGATGCTAAAGACTTCAAATTGATCAGAAAAAAAACTTTCTCAAAATCAGATTATGTTTGTGTTAACGTGCCCATTTTGTGATTGCAAAGAGCTCATAGCTTAATTTTTTTTTTATGTTTTCCCGAGCAGACGGAAATAACTTGGGAAGGTTAGTTTTTGATATTGTGAGAAGATCGAAATATGTTATTGGGATGATCGGATTAGTTGTTAAAATAACAAAAATCAATAACAAAGATTTGTTCGAAGAATAACTTAAACTGTTATTATGTTGTTATTGCAATAACAAACCAATAACACAGAAGGAATCATAAAGGAATAACAAGATTTGTTATTTTGTGCGGAGAGGTAGAGCAGCATAATAACAAATAATGTTATTGAACTGGTATGTCATAACAAAAAAGTTATTGTTTTGGTTTATTTGTAATTTGCAAATAAACTTGCAGTTGCCATAACTCCTCTGCACTAGTCAGGGCTGCAGAGTCGGGTACCTCCAAGCAACTTTGAATCCATACTTGAAGACAACTCCGACTCTGGATGCAGGATATGACGTCAACGACGACTTCAGCTCTCTAAAAATATCCGACTTCACAGATTCCGACTCCAAGTAAAAGTTGCTGAAAATTTTCTGAATCTGATGCAGTCTCCGAGGTCTCACTCCAGCACGAACTTCAACGTCAGCTCCGACTTCCTGGCTCTGTGAAAATAATAACAGTTTTTGTTATTCACACTTCAAAAATTCTCAAAAAATAAATCAATTCCATTAGGGAATATAACAAAATTTAAAAAAAAATGAACTCTCAAAAGTTAATTTTATCGGATTAATTTTAGCATGAAACCCCATTTCATGGTGAAATAAATGACCCCGATAAAATTGGTCACAATTATTTCATAGTTCTAGCCAATTTTAGTAAAATCCCTTAGGGGGTATATCAAATAATTAAAAAAATCAACTTTCAAAATTTCAACTTTTCAGAATAATTTTAGCTGAAGGACCCCATTTCATGGCCAAAATAATGACCCCGACGAAATTGGTCAAAATAATCCCATAGTTCTTGCCAATTTTATCCAAGTCCCTTAGGGGGTATATCAAATAATTAAAAAAATCAACTTTCAAAATTTCAACTTTTTAGAATAATTTTAGCTTAAGGACCCCATTTCATAGCCAAAATAATGACCCCGACGAAATTGGTCAAAATTATCCCATAGTTCTAACCATTTTAAACAAAGTCCTTTAGGGGGTATATCAAATAATTAAAAAAATCAACTTTCAAAATTTCAACTTTTCAGAATAATTTTAGCTGAAGGACCCCATTTCATGGCCAAAATAATGACCCCGACGAAATTGGTCAAAATTATCCCATAGTTCTTGCCAATTTTATCCAAGTCCCTTAGGGGGTATATCAAATAATTAAAAAAATCAACTTTCAAAATTTCAACTTTTTAGAATAATTTTAGCTTAAGGACCCCATTTCATGGCCAAAATAATGACCCCGACGAAATTGGTCAAAATTATCCCATAGTTCTAACCATTTTAAATAAAGTCCTTTAGGGGGTATATCAAATAATTAAAAAAATCATTTTTCAAAATTTCAACTTTTCAGAATAATTTTAGCTTAAGGACCCCATTTCATGTCCAAAATAATGACCCTGACAAAATTGGTCAAAATTATTCCATAGTTCTAACCATTTTATACAAAATCCCTTAAGGGGTATATCAAATAATTAAAAAAATCAACTTTCAAAATTTCAACTTTTTAGAATAATTTTAGCTTAAGGACCCCATTTCATGGCCAAAATAATGACCCCGACGAAATTGGTCAAAATTATCCCATAGTTCTAACCATTTTAAATAAAGTCCTTTAGGGGGTATATCAAATAATTAAAAAAATCATTTTTCAAAATTTCAACTTTTCAGAATAATTTTAGCTTAAGGACCCCATTTCATGTCCAAAATAATGACCCTGACAAAATTGGTCAAAATTATTCCATAGTTCTAACCATTTTATACAAAATCCCTTAAGGGGTATATCAAATAATTAAAAAAATCAACTTTCAAAATTTCAACTTTTTAGAATAATTTTAGCTTAAGGACCCCATTTCATAGCCAAAATAATGACCCCGACGAAATTGGTCAAAATTATTCCATAGTTCTAACCATTTTATACAAAATCCCTTAAGGGGTATATCAAATAATTAAAAAAATCAACTTTCAAAATTTCAACTTTTTAGAATAATTTTAGCTTAAAACCCCATTTCATAGCCAAAATAATAACCCGAGCAGACGGAAATAACTTGGGAAGGTTAGTTTTTGATATTGTGAGAAGATCGAAATATGTTATTGGGATGATCGGATTAGTTGTTAAAATAACAAAAATCAATAACAAAGATTTGTTCGAAGAATAACTTAAACTGTTATTATGTTGTTATTGCAATAACAAACCAATAACACAGAAGGAATCATAAAGGAATAACAAGATTTGTTATTTTGTGCGGAGAGGTAGAGCAGCATAATAACAAATAATGTTATTGAACTGGTATGTCATAACAAAAAAGTTATTGTTTTGGTTTATTTGTAATTTGCAAATAAACTTGCAGTTGCCATAACTCCTCTGCACTAGTCAGGGCTGCAGAGTCGGGTACCTCCAAGCAACTTTGAATCCATACTTGAAGACAACTCCGACTCTGGATGCAGGATATGACGTCAACGACGACTTCAGCTCTCTAAAAATATCCGACTTCACAGATTCCGACTCCAAGTAAAAGTTGCTGAAAATTTTCTGAATCTGATGCAGTCTCCGAGGTCTCACTCCAGCACGAACTTCAACGTCAGCTCCGACTTCCTGGCTCTGTGAAAATAATAACAGTTTTTGTTATTCACACTTCAAAAATTCTCAAAAAATAAATCAATTCCATTAGGGAATATAACAAAATTTAAAAAAAAATGAACTCTCAAAAGTTAATTTTATCGGATTAATTTTAGCATGAAACCCCATTTCATGGTGAAATAAATGACCCCGATAAAATTGGTCACAATTATTTCATAGTTCTAGCCAATTTTAGTAAAATCCCTTAGGGGGTATATCAAATAATTAAAAAAATCAACTTTCAAAATTTCAACTTTTCAGAATAATTTTAGCTGAAGGACCCCATTTCATGGCCAAAATAATGACCCCGACGAAATTGGTCAAAATAATCCCATAGTTCTTGCCAATTTTATCCAAGTCCCTTAGGGGGTATATCAAATAATTAAAAAAATCAACTTTCAAAATTTCAACTTTTTAGAATAATTTTAGCTTAAGGACCCCATTTCATAGCCAAAATAATGACCCCGACGAAATTGGTCAAAATTATCCCATAGTTCTAACCATTTTAAACAAAGTCCTTTAGGGGGTATATCAAATAATTAAAAAAATCAACTTTCAAAATTTCAACTTTTCAGAATAATTTTAGCTGAAGGACCCCATTTCATGGCCAAAATAATGACCCCGACGAAATTGGTCAAAATTATCCCATAGTTCTTGCCAATTTTATCCAAGTCCCTTAGGGGGTATATCAAATAATTAAAAAAATCAACTTTCAAAATTTCAACTTTTTAGAATAATTTTAGCTTAAGGACCCCATTTCATGGCCAAAATAATGACCCCGACGAAATTGGTCAAAATTATCCCATAGTTCTAACCATTTTAAATAAAGTCCTTTAGGGGGTATATCAAATAATTAAAAAAATCATTTTTCAAAATTTCAACTTTTCAGAATAATTTTAGCTTAAGGACCCCATTTCATGTCCAAAATAATGACCCTGACAAAATTGGTCAAAATTATTCCATAGTTCTAACCATTTTATACAAAATCCCTTAAGGGGTATATCAAATAATTAAAAAAATCAACTTTCAAAATTTCAACTTTTTAGAATAATTTTAGCTTAAGGACCCCATTTCATGGCCAAAATAATGACCCCGACGAAATTGGTCAAAATTATCCCATAGTTCTAACCATTTTAAATAAAGTCCTTTAGGGGGTATATCAAATAATTAAAAAAATCATTTTTCAAAATTTCAACTTTTCAGAATAATTTTAGCTTAAGGACCCCATTTCATGTCCAAAATAATGACCCTGACAAAATTGGTCAAAATTATTCCATAGTTCTAACCATTTTATACAAAATCCCTTAAGGGGTATATCAAATAATTAAAAAAATCAACTTTCAAAATTTCAACTTTTTAGAATAATTTTAGCTTAAGGACCCCATTTCATAGCCAAAATAATGACCCCGACGAAATTGGTCAAAATTATTCCATAGTTCTAACCATTTTATACAAAATCCCTTAAGGGGTATATCAAATAATTAAAAAAATCAACTTTCAAAATTTCAACTTTTTAGAATAATTTTAGCTTAAAACCCCATTTCATAGCCAAAATAATAACCACGAGGAAATTGGTCAAAATTATCCCATAGTTCTAACCATTTTAAACAAAGTCCCTTAAGTGGTATATCAAATAATTAAAAAAATCAACTTTCAAAATTTCAACTTTTTAGAATAATTTTAGCTTAAGGACCCCATTTCATAGCCAAAATAATGACCCCAACGAAATTGGTCAAAATTATTCCATAATTCTAACCATTTTATACAAAATCCCTTAAGGGGTATATCAAATAATTAAAAAAATCAACTTTCAAAATTTCAACTTTTCAGAATAATTTAAGCTTAAGGACCCCATTTCATGGCCAAAATAATGACCCCGACGAAATTGGTCAAAATTATCCCATAGTTCTAACCATTTTATACAAAGTCCCTTAAGGGGTATATCAAATAATTAAAAAAATCAACTTTCAAAATTTCAACTTTTTAGAATAATTTTAGCTTAAGGACCCCATTTCATAGCCAAAATAATGACCCCAACGAAATTGGTCAAAATTATTCCATAGTTCTAACCATTTTATACAAAATCCCTTAAGGGGTATATCAAATAATTAAAAAAATCAACTTTCAAAATTTCAACTTTTCAGAATAATTTAAGCTTAAGGACCCCATTTCATGGCCAAAATAATGACCCCGACGAAATTGGTCAAAATTATCCCATAGTTCTAACCATTTTATACAAAGTCCCTTAAGGGGTATATCAAATAATTAAAAAAATCAACTTTCAAAATTTCAACTTTTTAGAATAATTTTAGCTTAAGGACCCCATTTCATAGCCAAAATAATGACCCCAACGAAATTGGTCAAAATTATTCCATAGTTCTAACCATTTTATACAAAATCCCTTAAGGGGTATATCAAATAATTAAAAAAATCAACTTTCAAAATTTCAACTTTTCAGAATAATTTAAGCTTAAGGACCCCATTTCATGGCCAAAATAATGACCCCGACGAAATTGGTCAAAATTATCCCATAGTTCTAACCATTTTATACAAAGTCCCTTAAGGGGTGTATCAAATAATTTAAAAAATCAGCTTCCAAAATTTCAACTTTTTAGAATAATTTTGGCTTAAGGACCCCATTTCATGGCCAAAACGAAACGAAATTAGACAAAAGTATCCCAAAGATCTAAACATATTTAACAAAAGAAAAAATAATAACAAATTGTGTTATGGACACTAAGAAACTTTTCCATTTGTGCGATTTATGGCATTTTTTTTCTAAGTCAGTATACCGAACGAATAACAAATTTTGTTATTAGGAGAGTTTTTGAAATGTATAACATTTCCTCTTATTAGCGTGTTATTAAACATTTTCAATATAATATCACTTCAATACCAAATTTTGTTATTTTATCAGAAACTGTTATTATTTTTTCTTCTTGAAGTTGAACTTCAGGAAAAAATAATAACACTCTTTGTTATTTTAACAGGATTTGTTATTGAAATATTATTAATTTTGTTATTACCGTCTGCCCGGGAACCACGAGGAAATTGGTCAAAATTATCCCATAGTTCTAACCATTTTAAACAAAGTCCCTTAAGTGGTATATCAAATAATTAAAAAAATCAACTTTCAAAATTTCAACTTTTTAGAATAATTTTAGCTTAAGGACCCCATTTCATAGCCAAAATAATGACCCCAACGAAATTGGTCAAAATTATTCCATAATTCTAACCATTTTATACAAAATCCCTTAAGGGGTATATCAAATAATTAAAAAAATCAACTTTCAAAATTTCAACTTTTCAGAATAATTTAAGCTTAAGGACCCCATTTCATGGCCAAAATAATGACCCCGACGAAATTGGTCAAAATTATCCCATAGTTCTAACCATTTTATACAAAGTCCCTTAAGGGGTATATCAAATAATTAAAAAAATCAACTTTCAAAATTTCAACTTTTTAGAATAATTTTAGCTTAAGGACCCCATTTCATAGCCAAAATAATGACCCCAACGAAATTGGTCAAAATTATTCCATAGTTCTAACCATTTTATACAAAATCCCTTAAGGGGTATATCAAATAATTAAAAAAATCAACTTTCAAAATTTCAACTTTTCAGAATAATTTAAGCTTAAGGACCCCATTTCATGGCCAAAATAATGACCCCGACGAAATTGGTCAAAATTATCCCATAGTTCTAACCATTTTATACAAAGTCCCTTAAGGGGTATATCAAATAATTAAAAAAATCAACTTTCAAAATTTCAACTTTTTAGAATAATTTTAGCTTAAGGACCCCATTTCATAGCCAAAATAATGACCCCAACGAAATTGGTCAAAATTATTCCATAGTTCTAACCATTTTATACAAAATCCCTTAAGGGGTATATCAAATAATTAAAAAAATCAACTTTCAA
Source organism: Culex pipiens pallens (assembly GCF_016801865.2). Classification (NCBI taxonomy): domain Eukaryota; kingdom Metazoa; phylum Arthropoda; class Insecta; order Diptera; family Culicidae; genus Culex; species Culex pipiens. Next base: position 31,603,450 of record NC_068938.1, on the reverse strand, counting down.
AATTTCAACTTTTCAGAATAATTTAAGCTTAAGGACCCCATTTCATGGCCAAAATAATGACCCCGACGAAATTGGTCAAAATTATCCCATAGTTCTAACCATTTTATACAAAGTCCCTTAAGGGGTGTATCAAATAATTTAAAAAATCAACTTCCAAAATTTCAACTTTTTAGAATAATTTTAGCTTAAGGACCCCATTTCATGGCCAAAACGAAACGAAATTAGACAAAATTATCCCAAAGATCTAAACATATTTAACAAAAGAAAAAATAATAACAGATTGTGTTATGGACACTTAGAAACTTTTCCATTTGTGCGATTTATGGCATTTTTTTTCTAAGTCAGTATACCGAACGAATAACAAATTTTGTTATTAGGAGAGTTTTTGAAATGTATAACATTTCCTCTTATTAGCGTGTTATTAAACATTTTCAATATAATATCACTTCAATACCAAATTTTGTTATTTTATCAGAAACTGTTATTATTTTTTCTTCTTGAAGTTGAACTTCAGGAAAAAATAATAACACTCTTTGTTATTTTAACAGGATTTGTTATTGAAATATTATTAATTTTGTTATTACCGTCTGCCCGGGTTTCGAAATATTTTTCGTAACATATCCAAAAATGGTGAATATCCAATAAGGCCGATTTAAATATTTTGTCCCTCGGTGCTGGCCAAGGTTGAGGAGAAGAGCAAAAAAAAAATAAAAATACTATAATTGAAATCACAAGCATTTACCAAAGTTCAATAAAAAAAATCAATAGAAATTGCATTATTTACCCTATAAATGATATGCAATCACTAGTTTACAAAAATATAAGATCTAACAAAAATAAAAAATAAAACGTACCATCCTAATATGATTCTAAAACAATTTTTTTTTTTGAAAAAATCACATTTCGTTATAAAAATCGTTTGAGATTTTTTATCTTGAATAATATTTGCAACGGCTAAATTTTAATGTTATTTTTTTCATTATCTCAGCGTATCTTGATTTTTCGTCTGTTTTCTTTTGAATTATTATTTGTGATTTGAAATTAGATTTTGTGGCTCCTACTCAACCTTGATTCATACACATATTATTTCTTTTGTTTTATGTTTCAATCCAGTGCACAAAATTATTCAATTTCATCTTTTAAGAAAACCGGATATTTAAAAAAAATCATTCCAGATTTTTTAATCCTGAAAATCAGCTACATTGTTCTAACAATCTACCATGTCAGCATTTCTGCTTCATCCTTTTTGACAGAGACGTTGCTGGTGTCAGCACCAATCTAGCCCATAGGATTCAAGGATGAACCTTGGACATCTCGGGGATTTTCCCGGTGCTATTTGTGCAATCGCTCACCATCCACGTCCAAACGTTGATCCGGAACACAAAAAAATAGACGAAGCGCGCCGTTTAAGCCTGGAGACGACAACCAGCTGAAATTTATTTCCTCACGTGGCATGCAAAATCGCCGTCATCAATTTTGTGGCTTAGCCCATTCTCTATCCCTGGTCGTGAGGGCACATCTCGGATGAACCTTTTCCCCTGGTCCTGTGGACTACAAAGGATTGGTGGTCGTTTGCGATATCGTCCAGGTTATCAGCTTGCAATTGATATTGACAAATGCCAGGAGATAAATTTGAGTCAAGGTTCTTTGTTAAGCTAAACGGCGTGGGATTGGCTGGGAGTGACATTTCTGTGACGGCTTTATACAGAACTTTTACCTTAGTGTTATTCATTGTTTCAATCTTTTGGCAATAAACTATAAATGTCACACGACAATCTGTAAAATTGATTTATATTTCTTTTGTGCTTTTTGCCGCAATCAAAAATTTGAATAACAGTTTTATTACTCATTCGTATGCCGAGCAATTTCCATGCCCATGATTTATGTAATTTATGTTTATTATTGCAAAACCGAAAGAAAAAAACTATCGCAAGAATTTTCCACTTCGATTCGCACTTCTGCTGGTGGCGCCAATTTGCGGTAAGAAATGTTCACAAATCACGAATTTCTGCTCCCAATGCTTTATGGTTGCGTGAGGAATCACATTTCACACAGCAATTTCAGGCAAGTTTCTTACTTCTGAACAGCGAAAAAAAAGCTCAACCAAAAAAACAAATAAGGTTGACTTGGCCCGTCGTGCTCGATATGCTCGAATAGTCATCAACCCTAAAAGAGCAAGTTGAGCCGAGAAGAAAAACAAAATTACAACTCACTCAAATTAACATTTTTCCTTCGTGTCGCGCTTGATAAGGATCACCTCTTGGCCCCTGTTTTACCCGGATGATTAATTGCGACAGGTTTCCTCCCCCGGGGGGAGTGGTGCTGCTGGTGGTCCCCAGAATTTTCCGTTTATCCTCAAACCCGGTGAGACCATCCCCCAAATTACGGTGGAGGGATGGATAAAAAACGAATGCTCGGACACTGGGGAAAATTGTTTCACGAGACAGTCTGTAATACTGGAAAAAATGAAACAAGTCTGACTATTAACATTAACTCTTTTTTAGTTCAAAATTGTAACAATAAGGCGTTGGTCTTTTTACCAATGCTGAACAACTTGGAGATTGTTCAACATTTGAAAAAATACAGAAACATACAAAATTAACAAAATGATAAACTTTAACATTTATAACAAAGCGTTCAATTTAATTTTATTTTTCAGAAAATTTATGATTTAGTTTTTGTTTTCAGTTTTTTTTTGTTTATTTAATTAAGACGAATGAAAAATTACATATATAAAAAATCAAAATTAAAAAAAAATATATAATTTTTGGAGAAACCTAACTCTTTAAGGGAAGTCCTAAATCATTGTCCGATCATATGGCAAGTAATTTGATAATTAATTCTTAGTTTTAGTTCTTCTTCCATTTTTCATTTTTTGACTCAACTTGAAACTTGAACCTACAATTGTTATTATATTAACATGATATTAACTAGGATTGTTTCGTTTATTGCAATGTTTTATTTTCAAAAAATTTAAATCAAGACTAACATTTCAAAAGGTTCAAACATTCAATATAGCGCCCTTTTAAAATGTTAGTCTTGATTTAAATTTTTTGAAAGTATTGTTTTCGACAAGATCGAAAAATTTCACGAATGTTTCATACTTTAACATTGAAAATCGGACCAATAGGTAGTTGCTGAGATATCGACATTAGAAAATGGTGGGTTGTTTGGGTGAGACTTAGAAAACACAAATTTTCCTGTTTTTAAAACTTTGCATGGCAATATCTCAGCAACTAAAGGCAAAATATAGAGAATTTTCTCAGCTTTTCAAAAACATTTTTTTTTTCAAAAGTGGGCAAACTTTGGCACTGATTTACAAAAATGAATAACTGAGAATATTTAAAAAAAAGTAACTTAAAAATGGCTATAACTTAAAAACGGTGCACTTTTTCAAAATTTCACTAGAGTACTTTTCGATTGCAAATTCGATTTAACATCGAAAAATGAAATTGAAAATTTTTGCGAGCAGTATTTCGACTTTTAAAAAATTCTGTATTGATTCAAAAAATCATAGCTCGGTCAAAGATTTTTTTTCCACTCTGGAAATTTTTGAAAAGTTGGCATTTTTATCCTCTAAATCAGATCAGAAAATGAAAAAAAATAAAAATAGTTTTTTTTTCAAATCAAGTTTTAGTGACAAAAAGTGAATAAAAAATCATAAAAATTTTTACCGTGTATCTTTTTTTCCAGTATAGTTCTTATCCATACCTACAACTCTGCCGAAGACACCAAATCGATCAAAAAATTTCTTCCAAAGATACAGATTTTTGAATTTTCATATATTATTTTTGTATGGATAGCTGCCACATTTGTAAGGATAATTTTAAAGATAGACTAATGATGCTAAATGGCTTCTTTGGGCATATCGAAGGCTTCAAAAAAGTTTCAGTCGGATTAAAAAATACAAGAAATAAAATAATAAAAAAAGACCGATTTCGTACACAGAAATAAATAATCTAAATTTGGAAGCTGTAATTTTAGAAGGTTGAATATTACCTCTTTTCTGATGAAATTTTACCTCAATTTAGACTGAAAAAGTGGCATCACACCAGAAAAGTGGTAAAATTACACATTTCCAGAGGTAAAATTAAACCTTTTTTCTGACATAAAAGATGTACCCCATCCCAGATGTAATATCACCATAATTTTTTTTTCTGTGTACAAAACTGCTCAGCAATATAAATTTAAATCATATTTGGGTAATTCTCCGCCAACTCACACTGCAGTTGCCTCGACCCCTCTTCGATTTGCGTGAAACGTTGTCCTAAGGGGTAACTTTTGTCCCTGATCACGAATCCGAGGTCCGTTTTTCGATATCTCGTGACGGAGGGGCGGTACGACTCCTTCCATTTTTGAACATGCGAAAAAAGAGGTGTTTTTCAATAATTTGCAGCCTGAAACGGTGATGAGACAGAAATTTGGTGTCAAAGGGACTTTTATGCAAAATTAGACGCCCGATTTGATGGCGTACTCAGAATTCCGAAAAAACGTATTTTTCATCGAAAAAAACACTAAAAATGTTTTGAAAATTCTCCCATTTTCCTTTACTTGACTGTAAAAATTTTTGGAACATGTCATTTTATGGGAAATTTAATGTTATTTTCGAATCTACATTGACCTAGAAGGGTCATTTTTTCATGTAGGTAGAACAAAATTTTTCATTTTAAAATTTCGTGTTTTTTCTAACTTTGCAGGGTTATTTTTTAAAGTGTAACAATGTTCTACAAAATTGTACTGCAGACAATTACAAAAAAGTTGATATATAGACATAAGGGGGTTGCTTATAAACATCACGAATTATTGCGATTTTACGAAAAAAAAGTTTTGAAAAAGTTGGTCGTCATCGATCATGGCCGTTCATGGTCACCCGCGACAGACACGGACGACGAAACAAAGAGAAACGCAAAAAGTAACTTTTTCAAAACTTTTTTTCGTAAGATCGCGATATCTCGTGATGTTTATTAGCAAACCCCTTATGTCTATATATCAATTTTTTTGTAAATGTCTGCTCTTCAACTTTGTAGAACATTGTTACACTCTAAAAAATAACCCTGCAAAGTTAAAAAAAAACACGAAATTTTAAAATGAAAAACTTTGTTCTAAATGAAAAAATGACCCTTCTGGGTCAATGTAGATTCGAAAAGTACATTAAATTTCCCATAAAATGACATGTTCCAAAATTTTTTATAGTCGAGTAACGGAAAATAGGAGAATTTTTAAAACTTTTTTAGTGTTTTTTCGATGAAAAATACGTTTTTTCGGAATTCTGAGTACGCCATCAAATCGGGCGTCTAATTTTACATAAAAGTCCCTTTGACACCAAATTTCTATCTCATCACCGTTTCAAGCTGCAAATTATTGAAAAACACCTCTTTTTTCGCATGTTCTGCCTGCCTTGAAAAGGGGTAGTATTGAGTTGCCAGAGGGAGAAATGGATGGGTCGTCGATCCACCACAAAACCCAATTGTCGGGTTGTACAATAATTTGTGCTGCTTATCTGATGAACACCGTGTGGTTTGCCATTTTGTGCTGCTTGATTTTCTTGCTTCTGATGCACGGAATATTTGAATTATTTATTCAAGATTAAGTTTAGATTTTTTTTAATAAATGTTGCAAAATGTTGTTTTTTCTGAAACATACCTTGGAAATGTTTTTTTTTTGTAAAACCAAAAATTCAAAGCGAGATTTTTCCCGTCTTAGTATAACCACAACCGCAAAGGAGTAAACCTGCTGACAGGGTAAAATTGTTATCATTTCTACAAAATTGTGACCGCAATCAATTAAACGAGGCACGTGGGTGACGGTGGCTTGCTAGTTTAGAATTCTAGAATGGAAGTCGATAAGATTATGATTAGTTCAGTGAAAGAGATAATTTTTTGTATTATTTTTTCATCACATGCTTTTTTAAATTTTTCTTCTTTTGTTTATTTTTTTTTGCAGTTGATCACTGACCTTAAAGTAACACTTTGTGTCCACAAACACCATTCCCATTTTCCGACTCACCTAACCCATTAGTCTTAAACTCTCACAGCACACTGGCAAAGGACAGGAAAAGGGCCATTTTCCAACGGAAATCATTTCCTGTCCCTTTCTTCCCTCTTTACCCATTGAATGTGATGAATATGAAATTAAGCGCACGGGCCTGCTTGTTTTTGGCTCGATTCGAAATTGTTTCGGGCCAAACAGAAAAGGGCCTCGGGAAGCAGACATTATTCAGTGAAGAGGATGTCATCGACTCAATTCCGATGGACCCGTTTTAGGTTTTGGGCCAAACGAGGGAGTTACTTTCACGGGATGGCTGGCAGGCTTTCCGGAAGTGAACTTCCGTTCGCTTTCTCGAGCATGCTGCATAATGACTTTATTGAAAGAGTTGGACGCAGTAGAATTTCCACGGAAAATGACAAGAACCTTGTCAATACTTTGCCAAAGACACCAATCCGATGAGAAAACTCCTTCAAAAGATACAGATTTTCGAATATTTACGTATCATTTGTATATGCACAGCTGGTTTATCCTACGACACAAAAAAGCTTCTTTGGTCATAGGAAAGGCCCAAAAAAAAGTTTGAGCTGGAAAAAAAAATTATAAATAAAATCAATTTCGGGTGTTGGTGGATACAAGCCCTAATTTTAAATTTGGATAAATAAATTTAACGAAACACAACATTTAAATCGGTTAGCATGAATCAGAATATGTTGGTGAGTTTTCCTCAAAATCCTAAACCTAAAATTCTCCACCTCCCAAGCTCTAAATTTCAAATGGAAACTGTTGTCCAGCAACCGCACACCAGATGAATAGGCAATCAAATCTCGCAGCAGCGTCCACGGGTGGGTGGAGAAATTGATTTCTCGGGAAAACCCACCCCGAGAGAGGTCATGGCTTGTGGCCTGCCCAGGCTCAAACAGGTCATTATTATGGCCAAGCGTTGACCGTTGAACGGTTCTATTTCCCCGCCACCCCCTCCAGGCGGTCGTGGGTGCTTTAGAGCGATTTCGCCCACGTGGAAAAAGCTCTGGTTTCGCGCGCGCTTCTTTCCTTCGAGGTTTCATTCACACGTTTTCCGTTAAGCCGATAAGAGCAACTGGAAGGGGGGAAGGAAAAGCCACAAATGGCCGCAGGGGGTGGTGAAAAACATTGTCGGGTACAAGAAGAGAACATCCGATAACCATCGGCGAAGAAACGGCAAGGGAACGGTTCTAGGAAGCAATTTAATTTTCACTTGGCACGATGCTTTCACAGAGTTGGTCATTAGGGTTTCCTGTCGTTTTTTGCTTTTTTACTTCATTTAATGAAGCAAATCCATTTTATCAACGGAAAGCGATCGATAGTGAAGCTTAAGCGAATTTCAACGGATTAGTCTTTTTGCTCTTTAGATACAAATATAATAGATAGCACAAGTTGCACTAACTAAATTCCAGCGATTTTCATCAGCTGGCGCAAGTCATTAGACTTGCGGAAGCAAACCGAAACCTTGTTTAGTAAGAGTACTCAGCAGATGGACGCCTGCTGCTGCCACTGCCGCTAGTTGGTAATTAGATGCTAATATGATACGGCTTCATTAGGTTAATTTGCCTACACGCAGAAAAAAGAGTTCCCAAAATCGTGAACACCCGTTCATGGAGTTGGGAACCACGAACAAAGTGTTCAAATTCCATGGTACGTTTTTGAAAATCGTACCATGGAATTTGAACACTTTGTTCGTGGTTCCCAATTTCATAAACGGGTGTTCACGATTTTGGGAACTCTTTTTTCTCCGTGTAGTGGCGATTTCGGATATGGTTATGGCGTATGTCCTTTGCTAGGAAAGCCTGGCCGGCAAACGGTTTGTCCTTGCCATAGCGAGAATACGCACGAATGCGTAGTGTGTACGCACCAGCTTGCTGAAGATTGCTGCAAGTGGACGTTTTGCTTAAATAGATGAACACTTAGGCAGTCGTTGAATCGTTTCGAAGGGATCGTGATTGTTGATTAATTTTTTTATTGATCCATAAATTCATGCATTTGGAATAAAATCGAGTACTTTAAGGATTTTAGATAATTTTGAATTTGCAATTCTAAAATTTACTTAAATTTCATGTGACGATAAGGCTTAAACTTCATCGCAAAAAAGGGTGCTGAAAAGTGTATTATCTAACTCATATGAGCTGCCAAATTGTTTACTGTTTATTAAGTCAAATCAAATATAAATTTTGGAGACAGTCAATTTTTTCACAAATGCGAGCATATCTCTGCTTATATTTAGAGGAACAGCATCTAATTCCAGCGTGCCTCTAATGTTGCCATATCAGCACTTTGACATTGAATTGCTGATTTTTAAAAGCGTTTTCTGTTGAAATCGAGTGATAAATAGCACAATTAGAAGTGAGCAAGCAAGTTTCTATCAAAAGTATTACAAAATAAGTTGTTTAAATAGTGAAAATCAGTAATTTGGATGAAGTTAGGAGCGAGTGCTTAACCTGCCAAACATACGAGAATTTCCGCTATATGGAATCAAAACTGATACTTTTTTTTAGGGAACTTGTTCTACAAACTGTTAGCTACAATGCACAGTAGTGTGTTCCAAAAAAATACAATGTAGTGGAGACCTTCGGGCTCACCCGGATTGCGAAAGGTCATTGTCTCAGGAACAATATTTTCATACAACGAAAAACTACCAAAAATCGTCTAGAACTCGCGATTTTTGATTTTCATTAAAAATATAATATTTTGCTCTAAACCTTGAAATTGCGTTCAGATTGCCTCGTATTTCAATTCAAATCATAGTTAGGAGTCCTGTCAATAATGTTCTGTATTCATATTGTTGCCTGAAATTTTTTTCTCAAAAATCCATCTAATAAATTTTTGTGACTACTTTCTGAAAAAAATTGTTTCTTTTTTATTACATTTAGTATTGTTTCTTCAGGGCAAAGATACAGTCATTTTAGTAAAATTAAAATGGTGAATTTTCAAAATTACTTATGAAAACTCAATTTGGCACTTACACAACTGTTTAAGCTACTGCCAGCATTTTATATGCTTCCAACCCTTTTGCAGTGTTTTATAACAACAATTTACAAGCGAAATAAATAGTTGTCATTGATTTGACTATGTGATGTGAATGCCATTACGAAGAAATGCGTTTTAAAATAAACGCCTGTACAACAAAATCTTTTTTACCTCATCTGATTTACCTTTAAATTGCTGTAACTTTAGACCCATAAGTCCAAATTTACGTGTCAAAACAACTTTTTTTCTTTTTTGAAGCCCTAAACGTGCCTCGAATATCACTTTTCTCTAAAACTTAATCCTGAATTGCTACATTCAAAAAACTGATTATTGAAGGTTTGCTTAGATGCTTTCTCTTCTCGAAATATAGTCGTAGAAGGCGTAGCATGTGAAATATAGTCGTAGAAGGCGTAGCATGTGAGATAAATTGTTGATGTCTGCAACAAAGTTGCTTTGATTGGCAAGCTCAACAACTTTGTAGAAGACAAAAAAAAACCCAAAAATATTCCTGAAATGTTTGATTTTCTAAATCACTCAAATTGTGAACTATGCTGATTTTCAACCAAGCCAAAAGTTGCCCCTTTCCATTTGCAACAACTCTTCTGAAGACACCAAAGCTCCAAAACTTCACCATTTTTTTCGGAAAATCAATTTAAAATGTATTGAAATGAATCAATCAGAAACAATCAGAAAGAAATGATGACTGAACAATAGCCTGTCTCTTCTTATATGATAGATTATGATGTTAGGAACAATGTTTTCTTAGACAAGAAAAAATAATAAAATACTTTCTCGTTCCCCCTCTTCAATTTACTGAATAAGTTACTTTTTTGAACAAATTTTCTAAAATTGCTTGGAATCAATACAAAAACTGTTTCGATTAGGTGTGTATTTGTGTATTATCTTCAAACGATAGGTTTTTGTCCATAGATTGATGGATGTTACATATATGTTTTACATATATTACATATATTTTTATGCAAAATGTTCGGAAATGTCTTCTAGAACTTATTTTAATAAAATTTTCCTAACAAATTTATCCAAATGCAGCCACCTTTCCTAAAATTTTGTCTGGTATTCTTTTTCAAAATCCTTAAGCCCCCGCCAAATAAAAATATGCGATTTCCAAATTGCTTAACATGATCAGAACGTAAAAAAATATTAAACATAAAGAGTTCTGTGAGTAAAATATGAATCAAAGTGGAACGAAAACCGAGAAAAGTATGACCGAACTTGCAAGCAATTTCAACACACAAATAACATTTCAAAAGGGTGTAGCTCCAAAACATCATTGTTTACTCAAAATATGATTGTCGAAAATGCATTTTCTCAGAAGGAAAAATGTTTGCAATGAAATTTTCTACAAGCTGCATGTATTGGTTTTACTTAGAAAAATAGGCTACCCAAAATTAAATAAGCATTTCTGAAAAAAAGTTTCGAAAAAATGCGATTTTTTCGACATAAATACGCCTAAAAGAGTCCAATCATTTAATCGAAACAGTTTTTGTATTAGAGCAATTCTCTACGAAATCGGTCTTTTTTCTTCAATTTTAATTTTTTAATTTTTTAGTCCAGCTGAAACTTTTTTGGTGCCTTCGGTATGCCCAAAGAAGCCATTTTGCATCATTAGTTTGTCCATACAAATTTGGCAGCTGTCCATACAAAAATTCAAAAATCTGTATCTTTTGAAGGAAGTTTTTGATCGATTTGGTGTCTTCAGCAAAGTTGTAGGTATGGATACGGGCTACAAAAAAATTGGTGATTTTTATTAAACGTTTTGTCACTAAAACATGATTTGCACTATTTTTATTTTTTTATTTGTTTTAGGGGACATCAAATGCCAACTTTTCAGAAAATTCCAGGTTGTGCAAAAAATCTTTGAACCAGTTATGAATTTTTGAATCAAGACAGATTTTTTCAAAAAATCGAAATATCGGTCGAAAAAAATTTTCAACTTCATTTTTTGATGTTGAATCAAATTTGCAAAAAAAACTTCCTTCGAAAGATACAGATTTTTGAATTTTCATACATCAGCTGCCAGATTTGTATGGAAAATTATATGGACGAACTAATAATAATCTATCATTTAAGAAGAGAGCACCTGCAATTACTCGACATGACCTCAAAATGGGACAGGCTACTGAACAAGATAAGTTATAAAACAAGTAATAGCAAAAAATATTTGTAAGTATGAATTGGAATAACATGTAACATTTTTACATATGAATTAAAAAAGTGATTTAAAATTCACCTATCCATTTGTTTTTCAATGATTCTTTTTCAAAATATCAAAGAACGGCCTTAATATTGCCATGAAAAAATTGTTAAATTTGGTCATGGTCCACAAATAAGTATAAAAAAATCAGGGAATTTGTCCATTGCTATCTAAAACTTTTTTTCAAATATTCGTAGCAACGCATTAATCAGGGATGACATTACGTCTGGTAGTGAGAATGCGTCATACAAATTTCAGAATTTTGGTATAACCCAATTCTCACCACCGAAATCCAATGCCACCTCTGATGAAAGAACCAACAAAATTGCGAAAAGTTTGTGCAACTTTAAATAACGCACAACGTTAACTTAAACTGGAACCAAAACCAGCCTAACAAGCCAATAAGGGCAACTTTGAAGTTTAAATTGCTCAAACGCTTCAAATGAACTATTTCAAACTTTTCCCACTTACGAGTCCCAAGCTTCAATTCGCACATCAGAAGCAATGTTCCAGGTGAGCGGTTATTTTGCATATTTGTATATACACAAACTCTCGTAGTCCGTCTGGACCGTCTACGTTGCCGTTTAGTGCTGCTGGTCCTGACCAACTTTCACTGGGAGTTTCCGCCGTACGAATAATGCTAATCACCTCCGGTGCCTGACTAGTCCAGGCCTGGTGAAAGTTCCCAGAAGTAGGTTCTCAAACACGATGTAGCAGAACCATTCTGGCACTGGCACGTGAGTTCATTTGAATAATAATCAGTAATATTATTGCCCTGGGGACGTTCTCAATTCCCGGAGCCGGTTTGCGGATGATTGCTTTTGTTATTCTGTCCGAGGACATGCCTTCACGGGCAGGTGAAAGTTGTCGATGCTTGTTCGGTGTCCAAGAGAGGTGTATTGTTGAAGCAGTTCTTTTTGCAATAAAAGAAACTTTCCCAGCCCCCCCAGGGGGGAATCGATATCAAACCACCAACCGCCAATCAACGCGCTAACCTTTTTTCCACCACCAACCACCAACCCCCGTCGTGTAGAATAATCGATATGTCAACTCCACGTTTATATTCGTATGCGTCAAAGGCCTCCCCTACAGGAGAAGGTGGCAGTGAATTCTTGTCAACCCGCATTATCGCACCCATCGTTCGGGCGTGCCAAACTTGACTGGTTCTTGACTGACGGCCGAGACGGGTTCCTTCAGCTGCAGCTGGGAAAGGATTGTTGATGTAGGTTTTGTCTAGCCTTAGCTTTGGGGGGAAGGGAAAAGTCTTGACTTGATAAACGACCAGCTTTGGAACTTTGGAGAAAAATACATAGATTTTTTAGATAAGGCATGTCGAAGACTATGTGATTTTTTGTCATCAGGAAGAAATAGATTTTTACTGATAGTTTTTTTTATAAAACAAGTCGAACAGACTTGTTTTAAAATTCCATTAAAAAAAGTTTGATGATAAAACTAAATTGTCATTATTAAGAAAAAAAAGTTGTCCTAGCGTAGGCGGTAATGACAACTATGGCATGAAAAACTAAATTTGTGATCCAAGGCAACAAATAAAAATAATGCAAATTGATGAAATTAATGAAAACTTTATCATAAAAAGCAAGTTTTTTTTTGCAATTCCGGTGTAAAAGGTGTTTTGAGTGTTATAAAGTGTAATAAAAACTGAAAATATGTGGGAAAACTGCATTTTATCCAAACCAAAAATAGAAAATATTTCACTCATAAGCAAGTCTCTAGGATTTCGGTCATTCGATTTTTTTGTATTTTTTAATCCGACTGAAACTTTTTTGGTGCCTTCGGTATGCCCAAAGAAGCCATTTTGCATCATTAGTTTGTCCATATAAGTTACCATACAAATTTGGCAGCTGTCCATACAAAAATGATGTATGAAAATTCAAAAATCTGTATCCTTTGAAGGAATTTTTTGATCGATTTGGTGTTTTCGGCAAAGTTGTAGGTATGGATACGGACTACACTGGAAAAAATGATACACGGTTAACAAATTTTGGTGATTTTTTTATTTAACTTTTGATCACTGAAACTTGATTTGCAAAAAAAACACTATTTTTATTTTTTTTTATTTTTTGATATGTTTTAGAGGACATAAAATGCCATCTTTTCAGAAATTTCCAGGTTGTGCAAAAATCATTGACCGAGTTATGAATTTTTTAATCAATACTGATTTTTTCAAAAAATCGAAATTTTGGTCGCAAAAATTTTTCAAAATTATTTTTCGATGTAAAATTGAATTTGCAATCAAAAAGTACTTTAGTGAAATATTAATAAAGTGCACCGTTTTCAAGTTATAGCCATTTTTATGTAACTTTTTTCAAAATAGTCGCAGTTTTTCATTTTTTTTTTAAATCAGTGCACATGTTTGCCCACTTTTGAAAAAAATATTTTTGAAAAGCTGAGAACATTCTCTATATTTTTCATTTTTGAACTTTGTTGATACAATCATCCCTCATATTCGGAACAGTTTACAGATCGGCCAATGTTCAATAAATCATATAAAAATGATAATTGAACGTCATGATTTGCTTTAACCTTCATGTGAAAGCTTTTCTTGCGATCTTTCGATTGAGTTGCTGAGATATTGCCATGCAAAGGTTAAAAAACAGGAAAATTGACGTTTTCTAAGTCTCACCCAAACAACCCACCATTTTCTAATGTCGATATCTCAGCAACTAATGGTCCGATTTTCAATGTCAAAATATGAAACATTTGTGAAATTTTCCGATCTTTTCGAAAACAATATTTTGAAAATTTTCAAATCAAGACTAACATTTCAAAAGGGCAAAATATTAAATATTACGCCCTTTTAAAATGTTAGTCTTGATTTGAAAATTTTGAAAACATTGTTTTCGAAAAGATCGGAAAATTTCACAAATGTTTCATATTATGACATTGAAAATCGGACGATTATTTGCTGAGATATCGACATTGAAAAATGGTGGGCTGTTTGGGTGAGACTTAGAAAGCATCAATTTTCCTGTTTTTAAAACTTTGCATTGCAATATCTCAGCAACTAAAGGTCGTATCAACAAAGGCCGAAGAAGCAAAATATAGAGAATTTTCTCAGCTTTTCAAAAATATATTATTCAAAAGTGAGCAAACATGTGCACTAATTAAAAAAAATGAAAAACTGCGACTATTTTGAAAAAAGTTACATGAAAATGGCTATAACTTGAAAACGGTGCACTTTATTAAAATTTCACTAAAGTACTTTTTGATTGCAAATTCAATTTTACATCGAAAAATAATGTTGAAAAATTTTTGCGACCAAAATTTCGATTTTTTGAAAAAATCAGTATTGATTAAAAAATTCATAACTCGGTCAATGATTTTTTGCACAACCTGGAAATTTCTCAAAAGATGGCATTTTATGTCCTCTAAAACATATCAAAAAATAAAAAAAATAAAAATAGTGTTTTTTTGCAAATCAAGTTTTAGTGATAAAAAGTTAAATAAAAAATCACCATTTTTTTTTACCGTGTATCATTTTTTTCCAGTGTAGTCCGTATTCATGCCTACAACCTTGCCGAAGACACCAAATCGATCAAAAAATTCCTTCAAAGGATACAGATTTTTGAATTTTCATACATCATTTTTGTATGGACAGCTGCCAAATTTGTATGGAAAATTATATGGACAAACTAATGATGCAAAATGGCTTCTTTGGGCATACCGAAGGCATCAAAAAAGTTTCAGCCGGATTAAAAAATACAAAAATTAAAATTGAAGAAAAAAGACCGATTTCGTAGAGAATTGCTCTCATTTAAAACAACAATCTGTTTAGTTTCTGTCAGTAAACATTTGCGGCCAAATAGCTTTTTGAAATTTTTAAGGTAAATTTGTATTTATTTTGATTCATGCTTCAAAATTGGTTTAAAAAAAAAGATTTTTTATTAACTTTGGTGAAATTTTGAACTTTTTATTTACTTAACCTAAAAATTTATTATATTTGAGTAAATACTTATTGAATTTAGCTGAACAATCATTTCATTGCAATGCTTTCAAACGAAACATTCAAATTAACATTACCAATGGTCAATTTGACACACTTTTATGCTAAAATTTGTTTGAAACATAGTGACTATCAGAGTCACCCCGTTTTTTAAAAGTAATTTTCAATGGAAGCTTTCTTTAAAATACTGTTTAAATTAACTATTTTATAGAAGCCTACATAGACATTTATGCCCTACTCCAGTACATGTTTAAAAAATAAATCTTTAGACAAGTCTTACTGTTCGAATGATATTTGAAAAATATATTGAAATCTTATGAATGTCACTCCGGTTTACGGTACCTAATAATATTTCTAGAAAAAGCGATTTGCTGATTAGCATTTTACCGGAAATAAAAATAATTCCATGTTAGCCTCTTAAATCACTAACCATTGAATAATTTTTGATATCCCTAAATGCATCTATTTAAGATTGATTTAAGGGAAAAATAGACGATAGTTCTAACGATGCTTTTTTTCAACTAAAATTAATGTTTAAACTCGACAGATTGCTGGCTACCATCCTTAAAATCTTTCTTAGTATTACATAATATTTGTTGTTTTGGGATTTTTCCTTAAAAACATTCTTCCCCTTTATTTTTTGACAATTAATTTTATTAAATAATAATGTTATTGTATTAAAAATATATAAAATTTTCACCTTTTTTATTTTTTTAATCTTGCATTCAACAACTGAAACATTAAATAAATATTAAGTACTGAACTTGATAAGTTGTGTTAATGTTGTTAACATGATTATACTTTTCCATTTTCTTAAAAAAAAAGTTTTTTAAATGTCCTCTTTGTCAATATTTTTTTTTTATAATTTATTACGATAACATTCTATAAGTTTAAATCTTTCAAAAGAATTTGAGGAAAAAGTAACTCAATTTTTAAACTTTCTGACTAAACCTGATAACAAAAATCGTTAGATTTTCGTGGAAATGGGAAATATTTTGGTGTTACATGGAAGTTTTACTCCAGCATTGATTCAAATTTTCAATAGTTGATCCAATTACCTTTATTATCTAATTCCACACAAAAAAAACCTCGAAATGACATGCCTTTATCGGCTTTTCTTCGAAGCTGGGCAGAAACGTGTACGTGCCTTTTACCACCAGAGCCGATTTGCGTCCAAAGTGAAAAATTGAACCGATTCTTCGACTTTTAGGGCTCCAGACGCCGAAAAGCAGGCTCAAATCACCGTGAGAAATGGGCCACGATGCGTTAAGTTAGAATGTGTATTCCGACAATGTTGTGGCAGAGGCTCCTTTTTTTATCGGTCTTTGTTTGCCTCCCGAGGCAAGGACATGACATTTGGGAATTCGACGGAGTGGGTGCGTCCAAGATAATCATATTATCGAACTGAATATAAATGAGTCATTTTTGGCAGCATTTTTATTCGCGACGCTGTCAAATTGGATATTGCCGGTTACAAAAATGGGATCCAATTGCGAAACCCGTTCCCGTGGGTGATCAAATTAAATTCAATTTCATCGGTAGATTACGGCCAAGACATTGGGTGCCCCCATCATCACCCTTGAACTTTCTTGGATTCGACCTGTCTAAAATTACACGTTTATAGCAGAGGAAAATCACTATGCGTCTCCACCTTCTGTCAAATTTCATACCTTTTTATGGCGGCACTTAAGTGTAACGCAGATGAAACGTATTGTGCGGGTTCGTTTCAATTTCTCTGTGGATCTACAATTTTTTCATTGGAATTTTATGTTTCTTTCTCCTTTTCGCAGAGCCTTTTCCCCTTCAGATATGGTGCAGTGGCAGCAATGACAATTCTATTTTCAAACCCATTTGAGGTAAACTGAAGGAAAGCGGGAGTGAAGTGAGCTGTTCAAAAATCTCTCTAAATTTCACGAATCCATCTTTTCAGAATAATTATGAAGAAATCATTACTAAAAATATTGTTTAAAATCTACTCAAGTAAAATAGCATCTTTTACAATTAAAACCGATAATTTTTGCCCCACTTAGCCCATTCAATGCCTAAGCAGTAATGTCGTCAAATAAGTAAACGACGTCACCGACGACAACGAAAGAAGAGATTCCGAAAAAAGGCAAAGTGCTTCTCGTACCCTCGTAGACTTGGTTGAGGCAGCAAGAGTAATGTAAACATTTTGATAAATTTTCCGGTGTCGGATGTCACGATGTCACACGCATTTAAGAGGAAGTGAAAGGCATTTATAGGGGCGAAAAAAGTGTAGGAAATTTGTGCTGGTTTTATGCAGAGAGAGGTGACATTTCTATGATTTATCTTGTTTTCTTTTGATTTTGTTGGGTTACTTTTTTGCCCGTGGGAAATTTCGAGCTAAATGTTTTTTGGTTTTTTAAACAAATTACACAGTTTGAAAAAGTTTTGGTGATATTCCATATAAAAATAGGTACCGTAAACCGGGGTGACTTTGATAGGATTTCAATTTGTTTTTGGAATATTTTCCAACAGGTAATGTTTTTCTCAAGATTATTATGTACTGGGGTAGGCCACACAAAGTCCATGCACTATTTTGGAAAAAAAAAATTCATAGTGTTTAGAAAAATAGTTGCGTTTAAAATACGTAGTTTTAATTCCGGGGTGACTTTGATAGTCATAGTTTTTCTTGTTAAAATCACATTTAAGATGTTCAAACTTTATTTGTACGTTAAATGTACCATCACTAAAGTAGCTGATATAGTTTGTAAGAAAAAAATCAATGTATATGTTAAGTTAACTAAGTTTATAAGCTTTTTAGCAAAATACATATAAATTTTAGGTAAAATTGCTAAAAAGTCGGAATTTTGCCTAAAATTTGTTAAAACTAGTTTTGTTTATAAAATTATCGATTTATATTGCATTTTATACTGAATTCGAAGCACGAATCACAAGTTTTCAAATTTTACATGAAATTTGTTCAACTGAAATTGCCTATAAATTTGGAGATTTTTTTTAATTGTGTTTCAAAAACACATATTATTTATTATTTACAAACTTATTTAACCTTCTCCTAGTGGAAAATTGTCCAAAGAATCCGAAAATGCATTCCGTTTTCAGATTAAAAATCATGTTCATTGAGAAAATCATGACACTTTGAGAAGTTTAAAATAATGACTTCCATCAACATTTTCTTAACTATAGTTAACTAACTTTATAAACTTTTCAAAAATTTATGAAAAGTTCTTCTTGAGGTACTTTGAACACTTCTCTACCACGGTCAGTATGTTTCTGAACCATTCCTACGTATTTTGATTGTACTCTTCATTTTGCGGAAAAATCGCAAACCTATCAAAGTCACCCCGGCTATCAAAGTCACCCCGTTTTACGGTACATCTCTTTAAAAAACACAATATAGTAATTTTACCTCCAAAATTGTGTAAATTCACCTCTTTTTGTGAAATTTGTTACTTTTCACCGGCTTAATTTTCACTTTTTTATAATAATTTTATTTTATTTTATTTTATCGTGAGTATTTTTTTTGTGTTAAAGAATTGAAATGAAAATAATTCTTTCCTTTTCAAGTTATTCAATAATTTCGCACCTTGTATCACATTGTGGCATGATCCAAAGTCAAACTGCACAAAAGTTGCTCAATTTATGGCGAATCAATGTGCAATTTACCAGCACAACTTTTCTGATTGATTACACTTTACCAGTTTATCGGACCCAGCTGCAAATAAAAATTATGAACTGCTAAATGGCCCAAATTGCTTAAAGGGTTGAAGAATGGCCATTTCTGCACTGAATTACTCTGAAACAAACAAAAAAAAAAAACATGTATAGAGAGTAAATTTTCCAAATATTATGAGCTAGTCAGAAAACGTTCAATTCAAAAATGACCATGGACAACTTTAGTACCACCCACCCTTACACAATAAACGCTTGAGGACGGAAAAAGTTTTTCAATTGCTCTCAATTTCCGATGACAACACCATAATCGCTGCTGGTCTCAACGAAGCTTGCCCCATCATCCATATTATTTATATCTACTATCGAGTACGGTATGAATTGAGGTGATGAAATACAGCAAATTATATAAATTTGCACCGTGGTTTTGTTCGTTGATTTTCACACTAGGGTAAAAAAAAAATTGCTTTAATTTTTTAAATTTTAATTTCTTTTCAAACTCAAAACTAAATCAATAACGCGTTGAAAAATAATTACAGCCCGAAAACAGTATTAACTCCACCACAAAGACACCACAGTGGATGTAACAAATTTCGCCGCAATTTGCATTCATCACTTGCAGGCGTCTGATGGGAAATTCCCGGCTCCTGCGGGAAAATGCTTCTATCTCTCTCCGAGCCATTTCCCATTTTCTTTTGCATCCACATTTTCACGATTTGATTTTGCTTTGAACTGCCACTTTGTGAGTGGAATAAATTTACCATAATATTTGAAATTGAAATTTTTCCTCCGTTAAATTGGATCAAAAACTCACACTCTCAAATTGGATTAGTCAATTCAAGTGTGAACATTTGCGTTGCAATTCTCCGGAATACATTTGCAACAATCACCGATGGGAAAACTTTACGACTCGTGCAGAGCTTCATCACCCAGCTTCCCCCGAGAGCTTTTGCGCTGCTTTTCGCTCACCCTTTCCCTCGATGTTTTATGCTGCCGAAGGAAACCCCCAGCGAAATCATCAATCTTATTCCGCTGCAGCAAGCCCCGCTCACAACCAAGGGACGTTGTTTATTTTTCATTTGACAGAAACGATTTTTCTCATCATCCCCATAACTGAATCTTTTATTCGTGCCTCCCTTGTCGCGCGATGATGTTACCCCACTGTTGATACAGCATTTTTTAGTGGGTGGTGCTGTGAGACGGGGGTAGTTTTCATCGGAGGTTTTTTTTTTCAATCTTCAACCACATCTTATTGAACATCGTGCCAACCCGGTAGTATATCAGTTTCAGATGCACAGTCACTGCTGACTGGCATGTGAAAGGAATGAGGGAGAGAAGCACTGCACTATTTTTATTTTCAAGTTTTCAATTTAGTGCTACATTTGTTAACTTTCTTCTCGGTCAGTACGTGGATTGCATTGGTTGTGAGAAAGGGGTTTCATTTTGTTCGAGGAGCATGCATGCACACACACACACACGTGTCACTATTTGCAAGGCAATCAATTTGCGATTGACATGCGGAAGGCATTTTCCGAGGGTAATTGGATGTCGAAATGTGGATGATGGAGGTCCTGTGGTATCTGAAGAAAGTATTATCTCAATTGACATTTCAACGCTGGATGACAACTTTCAATTTAAGAGGCAGTTTTTGTAGAGTTTGCTCGGTTTGTTCTAGAGGTCGTATCGAGGTGCTACGATTGAGAAGGTAGGTAAATTCTGCAACTGCAAGTAATGCTTGAAAAGGGATCTATCACTGAATGGGACTGCACGATATTCGATAGAACTTTCTGTTAGCGATCATTTCCCAAAACGATATTTGGAGCCTAACATTTCAAAAGGGCAAAAAACTTTTGTAAACAATTGTATGTCCCTTTCACTCAAAGGAGCGGCCGTGGCTGACTGGTTACGGTGTTCGCTTAGTAAGCGAATGGTCCTGGGTTCGATACCCATCTGCTCCCAACGAGAAAGTTTTAGACTTAGAAATACTTGAAATACTGAATATGAACGAAAAATCAATGTCGCTCGAATCGGGGTTCGATCCCCCGTCCTTTGGATTGGTAAGCAAAAATGCTAACCACTAGGCCATCGCGACTTGGAGAGCTATGACTGGAGTTAGGAATACTGTTACTACCAATTATAAATGCGCTGGGTCCTTGTCCATTTGACAAGAGTTCGGAAGTTCTAAATAACGTTTGAATCCGATTGATGCAAACGTTCTTCAGGGCGGGGCTTGTCGACAAAGCTGAGGGACCTCGCGCTCGGCTAGCCAGCGTAGAAATGGGTCACCGAAGCTCGGCAGAGCTAACACCATCCAAATGCCTATGCGAGTTATTCGCATGTATAGAATGTAGATCTTAAAAAAAATACATGAAAAAAACTAAATTTGTAAGAAGCGGCCGCGTGGTCCCGTTTGGTTGGTTGCACACACACACACACACACACACACACACACAATTGTATGTCCGTTTCACTCAAATGACAGTTTGGATTAGGTGTGAGAGGGATACACTCTTGTTCACAAAAGTTTTGTGCCCTAATGAAATGGAAAGCACGCTTTGATCGTTGACACACTACGCCTATCATGATCGTCATTGATTGGCGACGGTCAGTGAACGTAAACATAAAGACGAAACGAACGAAAAATGAGCACCACTCAAGCAGCCGCCCGAACGAAACAACGTGCTCTTTCTCTTTCTGCCGTTTTTGTCTCTCTTCCTTCCTGCTGCGTGGTGACAGAAGTCATATGATTGCTATCATTGGAGAGACGATCGGAATCTTGGTAGAATGTCAAACTAAGCTCTAAGCGATTTTTTTTCCTGGAGGGAAGTCAATGACTATGTGAGTGACTTTGCGTAGCACTCATTCCTTTGTTCCATTCCTTCTATTCCTTTGCAGTACAAATAATGGTTCAAGGCAAACCATTTGTGATTTTTTATTGCTTAGATTTTTTTTTCAACAACAACTCCAAATAAAATGCAAAAAAAGTTTGAGTAAAAAATCATAACAATCTAAATACAACTATTATTTTTCAAAAAAACAATTGTGCATTAATTTGACATTGCAAATCAATCACATGTTATGAGGATAATCCGTCTATTTTAGAACATTTGATTGAAGATGCATTTATAAAGATGATGATTAATAAATAAAAAAACCAAATATCAAAAGTATGCTTTCATTTTTATAGTTTTGGTCTCTCGGCCCTAACAAGCCATTTTTTTACTGTGAACAGACACGGACCACTGCGACACTTGCGTATCTATTGTAGTATGATCTGTTCTCAGGTTTTCTGTTTTGCTGCTATTTACAGCCTGCCGAACGATCGTCTTCCGTAGCGCTATTGTTCGAGCGAGACAGTTTTTGACGAATTATTCGAGCAGTTGCCCCCTCTCATTCCCCAAACCAATCCCCCAATTCCATGCCACACGAGCACGAGAGACCGATCCGAGGACGTGGAGATGAGCGAGATTGAGGGGAAATCTCGTTTATTTTTGACCCATCTAGAGATCGTTACCGATCATATAGCCCAATCTTCAGCACGATTTTTTGCCTGAGAGCATGTGACCGAGTCGAAAGTGGCATTTGAAGCTCTTCTCTGTGTATTGCATTGTTGCAGACTTCTTAAACGCTCAGACTCAGTCGCCAACCGATCGTCCGAGAGATTGGCCGGGATGGGTTTTGGGAAGGCTTGGGACTTGACAAATCAATTCCCGCAGCAGCCAAAATCCCCTCTCGACCGCCACCTACCGAAACCGAAACCGCCTGAACGAAAAAAGTGTTTTAAAATGTGGGTAATTCTCTACCAACTCACACGAAATCGGGAAAAGTTGCCCCAACCCCTCTTCGATTTGCGTGAAACTTTGTCCTAAGGGGTAACTTTTGCCCCTGATCACGAAACCGAGGTCCTTTTTTTGATATCTCGTGACGGAGGGGCGGTACGACCCCTTCCATTTTCGAACATGCGAAAAAAGAGGTGTTTTTCAACAATTTGCAGCCTGAAACGGTGATGAGATAGAAATTTGATGTCAAAGGGACATTTATGTAAAATTTGACGCCCGATTTGATGGCGTACTCAGAATTCCGAATAAACGTATTTTTCATCGAAAAAAACACTAAAAAAGTTTTAAAAATTCTCCCATTTTCCGTTACTCGACTGTAAAAAATTTTGGAACATGTCATTTTATGGGAAATTTAATGTACTTTTCGAATCTACATTGTCCCAGAAGGGTCATTTTTTCATTTAGAACAAAATATTTCATTTTAAAATTTCGTGTTTTTTCTAACTTTGCAGGGTTATTTTTTAGAGTGTAACAATGTTCTACAAAGTTGTAGAGCAGACAATTACAAAAAATTAGATATATAGACATAAGGGGTTTGCTTACAAACATCACGAGTTATCGCGATTTTACAAAAAAAAGTTTTGAAAAAGTTACTTTTTGCGTTTCTCTTTGTTTCGTCGTCCGTGTCTGTCACGGGTGACCATGAATGGCCATGATCGATGACGACCAACTTTTTCAAAACTTTTTTTCGTAAAATCGCGATAACTCGTGATGTTTATAAGCAAACTCCTTATAACTGTATATCAATTTTTTTGTAATTATCTGCTCTACAACTTTGTAGAACATTGTTACACCCTAAAAAATAACCCCGCAAAGTTAGAAAAAACAGGAAATTTTAAAATGAAAAGTTTTGTTCTAAATGAAAAAATGACCCTTCTGGGACAATGAAGATTCGAAAAGTACATTAAATTTCCCATAAAATGACATGTTCCAAAATTTTTTACAGTCGAGTAACGGAAAATGGGAGAATTTTTAAAACTTTTTTAGTGTTTTTTTCGATGAAAAATACGTTTATTCGGAATTCTGAGTACGCCATCAAATCGGGCGTCTAATTTTACACAAAAGTCCCTTTGACACCAAATTTCTATCTCATGACCGTTTCAGTTTGCAAATTATTGAAAAACACCTCTTTTTTCACATGTTAAAAAATGGAAGGGGTCGTACCGCCCCTCCGTCACGAGATATCAAAAACTAATTTAATCCACCTATGTGGTTGGAGCCTTCCTCACTCATTACTAGAGCTGGAACTTCGGATTTGCGGATAATTTGCAGCATTGATAATTCTATTAGAAAATGACCTAACTCATACATATCAGCTTTTTTCTCACGACTGTGAGACGAAATAAAATAATTTTACCGGAATTTAAATGACCTTTGATTTTGTATCACATGATTTATGGTCGAATACTATTATCCGAAAAACTATCCGATCCGTTATATTTTTATTCTTAAATCTTTTTTGGGTTTCTCAATAATTTTTATCCAAATAGTTTTCAGTTCTGATAAGATTTTCGTGCATCTCTTTTGATTTGGTTCGATTGAAAAGATGATAACTGATTTTATATAGAAACAATTGTAAACTATCCGGTTATCCAGAGTCCCAGCTCTACTCATTACCAACAATAGCTGTACACAAATTCCGGAATAAAAAAGTACATAAATATCACTTAAGTGGCCATATCTCGAGGCAGGGTTGCCAGATCTTCAATGGTTTAGACTCGTTGGAAAGGTCTTTTGATAACCTAACCAACGATGGATTGGATAGTGGATCCGGACATAGTTTACATACATTTAAGTGAGATCCGGCTTCCAAAAAGTACATCAATATCACTTAAGTGGCCATATCTCGAGACAGGGTTGCCAGATCTTCAATGTTTTAGGCTCGTTGGAATGGTCTTTTGATAACCTAACCAACGATGGGTTGGATGATAGACCCGGACATAGTTTACATACATTTAAGTGAGATCCGGCTTCCAAAAAGTACATCAATATCACTTAAGTGGCCATATCTCGAGACAGGGTTGCCAGATCTTCAATGTTTTGGACTCGTTGGAAAAATCTTTTGATAACCTAACCAACGATGGGTTGGATAGTGGATCCGGACATAGTTTACATACATTTAAGTGAGATCCGGCTTCCAAAAAGTACATCAATACCACTTAAGTGGCCATATCTCGAGACAGGGTTGCCAGATCTTCAATGTTTTGGACTCGTTGGAAAGGTCTTTTGATAACCTAATCAACGATGGGTTGGATAGTGGATCCGGACATAGTTTACATACATTTAAGTGAGATCCGGCTTCCAAAAAGTACATCTATATCACTTAAGTGGCCATATCTCGAGATAGGGTTGCCAGATCTTCAATGTTTTCGACTCGTTGGAAAGGTATTTTGATAACCTAACCAATGATAGGTCGGATGGTGGATCCGGACATAGTTCACATACATTTAAGTGAGATCCGGCTTCCAAAAAGTACATCAATATCACTTAAGTGGCCATATCTCGAGACAGGGTTGCCAGATCTTCAATGTTTTGGGCTCGTTGGAAAAATCTTTTGATAACCTAACCAACGATGGGTTGGATAGTGGATCCGGACATAGTTTACATACATTTAAGTGAGATCCGGCTTCCAAAAAGTACATCAATACCACTTAAGTGGCCATATCTCGAGACAGGGTTGCCAGATCTTCAATGTTTTGGACTCGTTGGAAAGGTCTTTTGATAACCTAATCAACGATGGGTTGGATAGTGGATCCGGACATAGTTTACATACATTTAAGTGAGATCCGGCTTCCAAAAAGTACATCTATATCACTTAAGTGGCCATATCTCGAGATAGGGTTGCCAGATCTTCAATGTTTTCGACTCGTTGGAAAGGTATTTTGATAACCTAACCAATGATAGGTCGGATGGTGGATCCGGACATAGTTCACATACATTTAAGTGAGATCCGGCTTCCAAAAAGTACATCAATATCACTTAAGTGGCCATATCTCGAGACAGGGTTGCCAGATCTTCAATGTTTTGGGCTCGTTGGAAAGGTCTTTTGATAACCTAACCAACGATGGATTGGATAGTGGATCCGGACATAGTTTACATACATTTAAGTGAGATCCGGCTTCCAAAAAGTACATCAATATCACTTAAGTGGCCATATCTCGAGACAGGGTTGCCAGATCTTCAATGTTTTAGGCTCGTTGGAAAGGTCTTTTGATAACCTAATCAACGATGGGTTGGATAGTGGATCCGGACATAGTTTACATACATTTAAGTGAGATCCGGCTTCCAAAAAGTACATCTATATCACTTAAGTGGCCATATCTCGAGATAGGGTTGCCAGATCTTCAATATTTTCGACTCGTTGGAAAGGTATTTTGATAACCTAACCAATGATAGGTCGGATGGTGGATCCGGACATAGTTCACATACATTTAAGTGAGATCCGGCTTCCAAAAAGTACATCAATATCACTTAAGTTGCCATATCTCGAGACAGGGTTGCCAGATCTTCAATGTTTTAGGCTCGTTGGAAAGGTCTTTTGATAACCTAACCAACGATGGATTGGATAGTGGATCCGGACATAGTTTACATACATTTAAGTGAGATTCGGCTTCCAAAAAGTACATCATTATCACTTAAGTGGCCATATCTCGAGACAGGGTTGCGAGATCTCCAATGTTTTGGACTCGTTGGAAAGGTCTTTTGATAACCTAATCAACGATGGGTTGGATAGTGGATCCGGACATAGTTTACATACATTTAAGTGAGATCCGGCTTCCAAAAAGTACATCAATATCACTTAAGTGGCCATATCTCGAGACAGGGTTGCCAGATCTTCAATGTTTTGGACTCGTTGGAAAGGTCTTTTGATAACCTAACCAACGATGGGTTGGATAGTAGATCCGAACATAGTTTACATACATTTAAGTGAGATCCGGCTTCCAAAAAGTACATCAATATCACTTAAGTGGCCATATCTCGAGATAGGGTTGCCAGATCTTCAATGTTTTCGACTCGTTGGAAAGGTATTTTGATAACCTAACCAATGATAGGTCGGATGGTGGATCCGGACATAGTTCACATACATTTAAGTGAGATCCGGCTTCCAAAAAGTACATCAATATCACTTAAGTTGCCATATCTCGAGACAGGGTTGCCAGATCTTCAATGTTTTAGGCTCGTTGGAAAGGTCTTTTGATAACCTAACCAACGATGGGTTGGATGATAGACTCGGACATAGTTTACATACATTTAAGTGAGATCCGGCTTCCAAAAAGTACATCAATATCACTTAAGTGGCCATATATCGAGACAGGGTTGCCAGATCTTCAATGTTTTAGGCTCGTTGGAAAGGTCTTTTGATAACCTAACCAACGATGGATTGGATAGTGGATCCGGACATAGTTTACATACATTTAAGTGAGATCCGGCTTCCAAAAAGTACATCAATATCACTTAAGTGGCCATATCTCGAGACAGGGTTGCCAGCTCTTCAATGTTTTGGACTCGTTGGAAAGGTCTTTTGATAACCTAATCAACGATGGGTTGGATAGTGGATCCGGACATAGTTTACATACATTTAAGTGAGATCCGGCTTCCAAAAAGTATATCAATATCACTTAAGTGGCCATATCTCGAGACAGGGTTGCCAGATCTTCAATGTTTTGGACTCGTTGGAAAAATTTTTTGATAACCTAACCAACGATGGGTTGGATAGTGGATCCGGACATAGTTTACATACATTTAAGTGAGATCCGGCTTCCAAAAAGTACATCTATATCACTTAAGTGGCCATATCTCGAGATAGGGTTGCCAGATCTTCAATATTTTCGACTCGTTGGAAAGGTATTTTGATAACCTAACCAATGATAGGTCGGATGGTGGATCCGGACATAGTTCACATACATTTAAGTGAGATCCGGCTTCCAAAAAGTACATCAATATCACTTAAGTGGCCATATCTCGAGACAGGGTTGCCAGATCTTCAATGTTTTGGGCTCGTTGGAAAGGTCTTTTGATAACCTAACCAACGATGGGTTGGATGATAGACCCGGACATAGTTTACATACATTTAAGTGAGATCCGGATATATGTGAAAACACATTTTTATACATAACTTTTGAACTACTTATCTTAACTTCAATCTGTATAAAACTCGATCTATGGGACCCTAAACCAATTCGAGTGCAACAGGTTCGGGCCAAATCGGTTCAGCCAGTGCCGAGAAACATGAGCTAGTTTGTTGGTCACATACATACATACACACACACATACACACACACATACACACAGACATTTGTTCAGTTTTCGATTCTGAGTCGATATGTATACATGAAGGTGGGTCTTGGACGTTTTTATACGAAGTTCATTTTTAGAGCAGGATTATAGCCTTACCTCAGTGAGGAAGGCAAAAACGGACCTCGGATTCGTGATCAGGGACAAAAGTTACCCCTTAGGACAAAGTTTCACGCAAATCGAAGAGGTGTCGGGGCAACTGCTGTGTGAGTTGACGGAGAATTACCCATGTATTTTACATTAGTTTGAAGTTTTTGCAATAATTAATCAAAATCAAAGAGACTGGTCAAAAACATTTTTCTGCGGAAAAAATAAAAAAATCAAAAATTTAAAAAATTATTGAATAAAACCCAAACATGCTAAAAATTATTATGTAGTAACGCAGGGGATGGATCAATCGGACCGCGCACTGGACTTACAATCCAGAGGTCGCCGGTTCGAATCCCGCGGCGGGCGCTCTAAAATTCTTTGTGTAAATATGGGTATTCGGCGCCGTCGCTTCATGCCATACTTTCATACACTTAGGAGCCCAAGGCGGCGAAGTCCTTGTAGATAAAAGGAAGACACTAGTGGTTGGTACTAGCAATGGTGGCCGACAGCTATAAAGTCAACTTCGTTCGAATGCATTTTAAATTGATTTTAGCTGATGGCACTTGAATTTTCGTTGAAATGTTAAAGTACACTGAAAAAATGATGTTTTAGGCCGATTTTAAAGGGTTTCGACAGTTTCGATTGTAAAAATTGATAAATGATGCATTTAAAACTTAATTTCCGTGTGCCTATTTCAATGAAAAGCCTTAATGATTGCCCATATTTTTCTAATGTCTCCAACTAAATCATAAAATCCATACTTCGCTTGGAATGGCGATTTTAGTGAAATGCAGACTGGAAGTGGCCATGTTTTGTGATGAGTTTCTAAGCCCAGGTTGCCTAGGAATTAGTTATTGGAAATAAAACTCATTCCATCTGAGCCAGATCTCACCACCAGATGCTCATCTTTTTTAAGGGGATACAATCTTCACGGTAACCCCAAATAAATTTTACTTGGAGTCGAACGGTTTTTGGGAAAGTAGGAGGTAGATTACGCTCCAAGCAAGCGTTGCAACCTATGGATTTATGGTTCAGAAAGTTTAGATTTCGTGTTTCTTAGAATAAATTAAGGAACAGAACAATTGCTAGATTTGTTTCTGAAGACAGTGCATCGATTCATGCTTAAATATCAACCAGCAGGTACCATCCCTTTCTGAAAATAGAATGCAATTATGAGTATCCTGTTTCAAATCGCCCATCTCTGGATCGGACAGATTGCAGGATTGTAACATCACTGAAAAACGTTCGTTTTCCGGTCTGGTTAGTCTGACAGAAGGAAGACAGTGAAGCAGCCGACCTGGATCGATCCGGAAATTGATGGAAACATTGACAATGATGTCTCTCCTCGTGATGCTGATAAAGGAGGGTTGGGAAGGGGGTGAATTTGTATCGACTGCCAAACACAGAACAGAGAGAAGGAAGTCATCGCTGCAGAATGTTCCGGAAGGATGGTTCGATTGGATAGACTTTTGATGAACGTTATAAATATTCAAATTTGTGAGGAATAGAAGTTTTGCATTTCTTTGTTGAACAATGGTGATTGAATTCCCTACAAAGTATGCATATTGGGTGAAGAATTTTTGACTTTAATCTTTTAGGCTTTGCAGAATGTGTTTTGTTGCGAAATTGAGAAAAAAATAGAAAAAGCAGAACTACGCCAACAAAAAATAAACAAAGATTATCATAAGCTGTTCCATTCAGCCAAAAAATATTGATGGAAACCGAAGCTTTAATAACACGAACAGAGAAAAAGCACGACCAAATCAAACATAGCCCAATGATGATTGTTTGAATGGAAGGGAGATGGAGGAGACGTATTTGTCTGAGTGGGGGCCAAAAAGCTTCTGACGGATAGAAGTATTTAATACGTGACAGCACGTCACTTTCAGCTGTCAGTGTTCCCAGTTTTGCTTTTTTTTCGATGGAATAAGTTTGGGAGGAGGAAAAAAAATACCGTAATTGATTTTGCTCCATCACATTTTCCACCACCCACTGCTCTGTGTGTGTTGTGGTAGTGCGGTTTCATCTGACCGCGAAATTATGCTTTTATTTGTGCAAATAACCAATACCGTACCATTTTGCCAGATATCTGCCGAATTCTGTCTGTTGATTCGAACTGTCACCCGGAATCGAATAAATTGAACCGCTTTTTTACGCTGCGTGTGTTTGAGTGTGCAAATGAAGGTTGATTTTGGTTGATGATGAATGGATTTCGAGAAGAGGGGCGAAAAAATGAATTGACCTCCTGACAAGTGCTTGTTTTTTGGGGGGAATAAAAATTGAGCGAAAATAAAATATGTTGTTGACCAATTGACAGGTCATCCGGAAAATGGCACTAAGTGCATTTCGAAAATGTCAGTGGTGGATCCTGGAGCATGTCTGACATTGAAAATTCAATTCAATTCATTTATTTTCAGAAACAACAATTTTACAACTTGTGTGAATGGCTGGTTCATATGGATTTGGTGTTCCATGCAACTATTTCCTTTTCATTATGACATTGAAAATCTTCGTTTCCTTTTTATTTATTGGGTTATTTGCAAATGATCACACCGCCTGACTGATTTGTATTGCAATTAATTTTAAAAACATTAAAAAAACGTTAAATATATTACCGTCAGAAATGATTTTTATCAAAAATGTTTATAGACATTTGACAAGATTGTGGAATGTCTTTTAGAACTGTGTGGATTTAGTCAAATTTTGTTTAGTTATTTTCTTAATTTAATTAACATCAAAAATGTAATTTGTTATGTGATTTTTTCAAGATTTCAATTGATGCTACTGTATTTTTTTTATTTGTTCCTTGATTAACATAAAAAACCGTTCCAGTTTGGCGCAGCCCAAGGTTGACAAGCGCTCTGCGTCAACCTTATTAGCCGGGCTGTCAATTAGAACTTCCCAGCACGACAAATTATTTTGACAAAGAGTTTTGCGGTAGCTCATCTACATAAATGACAAAATACCATCATTTTTCCCGCACTAATTTAACCTTTCAGCTCACGGTGACCTTTCGCGAAGCTCGCCAAATTGCCTTCCGTGCCCCAAAACCTTGACAACAGTTTGTCCTGGGACCTTTTTTGTCTGGCGTTCTGGTTTGTCCAGGGCTAATAATTTCGCCAGTGCACTCGGACCGTGTCGCAATGCAAAGTTATGCTCGAGAAAGTTGTGATTTCGTTCATTTACATGCAAATTAGCTGGTGTAAGTCACTCGCCACCCACAATGGTGATTTTTGGTTGGCTGTGTAACCTATCGGGATGAAATTGCTGTAGAGCAGTTCTCCCAGATTGCGGTCATTCGATTTTTTTGTATTTTTTAATCCGACTGAAACTTTTTTGGTACCTTCTGTATGCCCAAAGAAGCCATTTTGCATCATTTGTCCATATAATTTTCCATACAAATTTGGCAGCTGTCCATACAAAAATGATGTATGAAAATTCAAAAATCTGTATCTTTTGAAGGAATTTTTTGATCGATTTGATGTCTTCGGCAAAGTTGTAGGTATGGATACGGACTATACGGAAAAAAAATACACGGTAAAAAAAAATTTGGTGATTTTTTTATTTAACTTTTTATCACTAAAACTTGATTTGCAAAAAAACACTATTTTTATTTTTTTTATATATGTTTTAGAAGACATTGAATGCCAACTTTTCAGAAATTTCCAGATTGTGCAAAAAATCATTGACCGAGTTATAAAATTTTTAATCAATACTGATTTTTTCAAAAAATCGAAATTTTGGTCGCAAAAAATTTTTAAGCTTCATTTTTCGATGTAAAATCAAATTTGCAATCAAAAAGTACTTTACTGAAATTTTGATAAAGTGCACCGTTTTCAAGTTAAATCCATATTTAGGTGACTTTTTTTGAAAATAGTCGAAGTTTTTCATTTTTTTTTAAATTAGTGCACATGTTTGCCCACTTTTGAAAAAAATATTTTTGAAATGCTGAGAAAATTCTCTATATTTTGCTCATTCGGACTTTGTTGATACGACCTTTAATTGCTGTTATATTGCAATCTAAAGATTCCAAAACAGGAAAATTGATGTTTTCTAAGTCTCACCCAAACAGTACACCATTTTTCAATGTCGATATCTCAGCAACTAATGGTCCGATTTTCAATGTTAAAATATGAAATATTTGTGAAATTTTCCAATCTTTTCGAAAACAATATTTTCAAAATTTTCAAATAACGACTAACATTTCAAAAGGGCCAACCATTCAATATAACGCCCTTTTAAAATGTTAGTCTTGATTTGAAAATTTTGAAAATATTGTTTTCGAAAAGATCGGAAAATTTCACAAATATTTCATATTTTAACATTGAAAATCGGACCATTAGTTGCTGAGATATCGACATTGAAAAATGGTGGGCTGTTTGGGTGAGACTTAGAAAACATCAATTTTCCTATTTTTAAATCTTTGCATTGCAATATCTCAGCAACTTAAGGTCGTATCAACAAAGTCAGAATAAGCAAAATATAGAGAATTTTCTCAGCTTTTCAAAAATATTTTTGTCAAAAGTGGGCAAACACGGGCACTAATTTAAAAAAAAATGAAAAACTTCAACTATTTTCAAAAAAGGCACCTAAAAATGGATTTAACTTGAAAACGGTGCACTTCATCAAAATTTCAGTAAAGTACTTTTTGATTGCAAATTTGATTTTACACCGAAAAATGAAGTTAAAAAATTTTTGCGACCAAAATTTCGATTTTTTGAAAAAATCAGTATTGATTCAAAAATTCATAACTCGCTCAGAGATTTTTTGCACACCCTGGAAATTTCTGAAAAGTTGGCATTTTATGTCCTCTACAACATATAAAAAATAAAAAAAAAATGTGTTATTTTGCAAATCAGGTTTTAGTGATAAAAAGTTAAATAAAAAAATCACCAATTTTTTTAACCGTGTATTTTTTTTCCAGTGTAGTCCGTATCCATACCTAAATCGCTCAAAAAATTCCTTCAAAAGATACAGATTTTTTAATTTTCATGCATCATTTTTGTATGGACAGCCGCCAAATTTGTATGGAAATAATGATGCAAAATGGCTTCTTTTGGCATACCGAAGGCACCAAAAAAGTTTCAGTCGGATTAAAAAATACAAAAATTAAAATTGAAGAAAAAATACCAATTCCGTAGAGAATTGCTCTGTAGTATTGTTGTCCTCATGGGAGGAGGAGTCCTGCTGCCAGCGACCAATGGAACGCAACGAAATCATCAGAGTGGACGAGGAAATTTACATGGAAAATTTTTCTAGTTAATATTAGAATAAGATTTAGCTTGACAGCAGGCTGAAAATCTCACAAAACATTTGAGTTGTGGTAGAGTCTCAAGTAATTGAATGGATAATTGATAACAAACCATTTGAATTTCCTCTGAAAAAAAGAGTGCTAAAATGCTAATATAGCAACTTAAGAGTTGCGAAAAGTTCAATTTCGTCAATCTTCATTAAATCACAGTGCATTTTCGATACTTAAAAAATGAAATTGATTTTTCCAGGCAGATTGAGCATCTTCAATAACCATGCTTTCTTCTTCATATTTTCCAGCAAACTCTCCCAAAAATAGAAAAAAAATCATGCACCAGCTGCTCACCGAAATCATAATTTCCCATCGCCATCGTCGAAGCTCTCCATGATTTGGCCCATTTTTCGGTTGCACCGGAAGTGAAAAATAGTGTTCTCGGATCTTTTTGCATCATAATGGAAGCACACTCTGGTGAAATTTTCCCCAATTGAATCAAGTTCTTTTTGTGTTCTTACTTTTTTTTTCCTTTCAGTGTAAAGTGTAACTAAAAAAGGGGTTGTCTTTCGTTCGAGCAAATTGAAGGAAGTGGCAAAAGGTGAATGAAAAATTGCAACCATATTTTTAAGTGAAAATTCCATATTTCATTTTCGTTCGTTCGGTTCAATTTCAATTCAATTTCGCAGTGAAAGTGGTGAAAAAAAATCTTCGATTTATCAATAGTGTGGGATTAAAGGATTACCTGGCATGTGTGGCAAGTGCTGCGATTGCTTTTTTATTCAGTGCGAAAATCCACCAAGAAGCGCCTCGTATAATAGCCGATTTGGGATTGAACGAATCGCATTGATTGCGGTGTGAAGAGCTTTTCACGCCCCCCTAGTTTCCCTCCTCCGCAGAAGGGAAGCCTTTATTGGATTGCGAGAAATCAACTTTACGGGACGATGCTGCAGGTTACGGCGGACCGGACGTCCGGACGGCGCAGCAGCTCCATCGGATGCCGCTCGATCATCGGCCGGCGAACCTCGGTCTACATCAACCAGACGCAGCACGACCGGGATCCGTTCAAGGTGAGTTATTTTTTTATATTCTTGCGGTAAGGATTTATGGGCAGGTTTGGAGGTGTTGAAAGTTCTCGTGAATCACTTGATTTGTCTGAGTCGGGCGAGAGGAATTGATGAGGTTGTGAATTTGGTGTAAACACCACAAACCCGACGCAAGATGGAAGCAATCGATGCGTGGAATATCTAATGAACCTGGTATGCGGAAGATCTGCGGTTGAGTTGAGAAGTAAGTAGGGGAACTATACCCTTTCTCAGCCTATTTCTATTATCGGCCTATCAGCACTTTGATCATAAATTACAGCTTATATAAAGTGTTTTTGACTGTTTCAAAGTAATAAATAGCTCAAATAAAAGTGAGCAAGCAACTCTCCATTGTTGAAACATCTGAAAATGTTGATTTAATAGCAGAAACGGCAAAAGTGATGAGAATTGGTCGAACGGCTTAGTGTGATTAAAATGGGTATATTTCCCCTAAATCTGGAATGTGTGGTGTGCCTAATTTTATTGCGAACGATTGATGTTTGTTTTTCAAGGTTCAATAAACTTAATGCTTTGAATAAGCTCAAAAAAGGTTCGAAAGATGACAGCATTGGCTACGACAACTAGACAAGTTAACCCTCTATCGGTATTGAAAAAAAACTCATGAGGTATTGGGTTCGCTTCAACTGCAAACTTAAAAAAATCATTGTATCCAGATTTTTCATCCATTTTTGTAATTTTATTTTTGGTTCAGAGAAAAGTTAGAATATCAACTTTCCGAAGTGGAATTAAAATGTTAACGGTCTTACAGATGGTATCATCTCACGATTTAAATAAATTTGATAAAATGAGACATTTCTCTTGAAAATTTAACTATGACCAAACTATGACCAAAAAAGACATTTTCATGAAGGTATCAATAAATTTCAACTCATTCGAAAAAATAATAATTAAGAAATATATTGGTGCAGTAATCCTGCACAGAAAAAAATATTTCTGTAAATTTACATTATTTATCATGTACCAAAAGGTATCATGATAAATGATGTATATTTACATTAGGTTCATTGGAAATTTACATTAGATTCATTGGAAATTTACATTAGTTTTGAAAATTTACATTAGTTTTGGAATTTACATTACTTTTGGAATTTACATTAGTTCCAATCAACTAATTCTGATTGGCCAATGGGAATGAGAAGCTCGACTTGGATTGCAGTAGGAAAAGGGTGTGGCCTATGTTCTGTTTTAAAATGAGTGAACTGCCCCTGATCGCATAAATGTCCCATATGCATTTTCATCGATATCGAATTATTGATGCAGCTTGGTTCAAAATTGTGTGCTCTTTCAAAAGAGCCTACACAGAAAAAAATATGTAAATTTACACAGCACGTAATTACTGTTTCTTATGTAAGCTCACTCAATGTAATGTTGAAAAATGATGTAAAGAGTAAAAAGTCATGGAAATTACTCCAATATAAATCTAAATCTAATGTAAACCATGAATCTAATGGAAACGTTGAGCATGGAAACTCAAATATGCTGAATTTCTACCCGTGTTCGGCTTCCTGTAAATTCCTTTTTAATGTAAATTATATATCCAATGTATTTCTGCCAAACGTCGACTTCAAAACTACCCGAACTAAAAATAGTAATATTTGGTTCTCTTTCTATCGCTCTCATACTTCGCTGGCCCACTGCCTGAGCCTCGACCTGAACAAGTTGATGCTTTAGCCGCTCGTTTATAAAATGCGAAGATGGCTCAGTCGGCAGCGGGTAGCAGCAGTAACACCGAACATCCTACCCGTCGTCCGTTTGATTCCAGTCCAGCGTTATTCCACTTGGCCGTCGACGAGAAAGCGTCCCCTACCTGTGAAACAACTGTTTAAAATCATAATTTCCTTTTGCTGCCCGCTTCACTCATTTTAAAATAGAACATAGGCCACACCCTTTTCCTACTGCAATCCAAGTCGAGCTTCTCATTCCCATTGGCCAATCAGAATTAGTTGATTTGAACTAATGTAAATTCCAAAAGTAATGTAAATTCCAAAACTAATGTAAATTTTCAAAACTAATGTAAATTTCCAATGAATCTAATGTAAATTTCCAATGAACCTAATGTAAATATACATCATTTATCATGATACCTTTTGGTACATGATAAATAATGTAAATTTACAGAAATATTTTTTTCTGTGTACATTTAACAGCTGATTTGTTCGAAGTGGGGAGAGAGTTTGCTGTTAATCAAGAGAACGAGTTGGACAGAGAAGGAAAAAACGTAAAACCATGAAAAAAAAATCAAATCAACCCTTACATTTGAAAGGGTCCATAAATTTTTATTTTTAACCTTATCAATTTAAATGGTTTTATTTTTTTGAAATTATTTGTTTTCAATTTTTGTAAAATTCTAAGATAGTTTAATTTCTTGACAAAGAAAATTGGACTCATTTGCTTAGTAATTGTCACATAAAAAATCGACGTTTTTTAGTGGTGCAGAAAAAGTGCATTTTCCCTGTTTGCTTTTTTTCAGAGACTGTATTTCAGCAAAGAATTTTCCAAACATAAATGTCTTTGTAGCAAACTTGCAGGAAGTTTAATAAACTTTGCGAAAAATTATATTTTAGGTGATGGTCAAGTATCTCCAAATAAAAAAAGGACGTTTTGACCAAAAATGATGATGATTTTAGTGGCTATAAGGTCGTTTCAAATTTTATTCAAAGTTCATGCCTCCCCACCCCAAACTCTCTTCAAAATCGCAACGGAAAATCAGAAATTAAAAAAAATAATTGCCTATATTCCTAATGAATGCTGACCAACTTGTGCCATAGCTCAAATGATCATTTTTCATTAATTTTCATTCATCTGAAACATATCAAAAAATTCCATTTAAAAAAAAAAGTAATTTTGCGCAATTCAATATTTTGTGGCCGAATTGGAAAAAAACGGATATTTGTTGGGTATAACTATTTTTATTCTGAAAAGTCATAAGGAGCAATACCACCTCAATTCAGGATTTTTTCTGGTACTTTTGTACCCGCCCCTTTCCGATTTAATGAAACTTTGTAGACATGTTATCCTAGGCCTATATAAGCCATTTTTGTGTATATGGAGCCAATAGTACACGAAAATAACATTTGAGAAGGGCGTAAGGTTTTTAAAAAAAAATGTATTTAGCAATTTAAAAATTACTGTAACTCGAAGCCGTTGCGTCGTATCAAAAAGTGGTCAAAGACAAACTTGTAGGAAATTGGATGGGCTTTCTGAAAAAAAAAAAACTACACTGAAGTAAAAATACACGCCACTTCTATGAGAAATTTGATTTTTAAGTCTAAAACTTAAATTTAAAGGTGATGTCACGATTGTTTTTTCGTTCAAAATTTTTGAGGAAATAGCCTAAAATGTTACCAAAAGACTGACGAAAAATGCAGGATGGTAAAACTGTTTTTTTGAAAAGTGGTCTAAACGTCGAAATTTTGAAAAACCGGTAGTGGGAATCGTTTTCCCAGACAATTTTACATAAAAGTCTCCATATTGACCATTGTCCTATGTCCAGTCCTTGGGAAGATACAGTGGTTTTAGAAATAAAAATGTTGAAAAACGGTTTTTTGGTAGTTTTCGGCAATTTCTATATGACAGACTTAGTTTTTCAGTCTCGTAAATATTTTTACCGGAAAGTTCGTCCAAAGTTTGCCTGTGACAACTTTTTGAATTGACTCGTTTTGATATTTAAGTAAGCTAATTTACTATCCAGGTTTCTACCACACTGAAAAAATATTCTATTTTCAGTTATTATCAATTTAATTAAGCTTATATCTGTAAGCCCTTACATCCAATTGAAATGCTGTCAAAGACTTACTTATGGGAAATTGGACGAGCTATCATTCACCTATCATTCGCCGACAAAATAAACATTATTGAAACATGTTGTTTTTACACTTTAAAATGAGACAAACTATTATATATGAATGCAAGAACTTATCGCCACTCATATAAATCTCCACCACAAATAAACGGAAAACCTTAAAATAACATGAAAAGCAAAAAACAATGCCTTACGCAAACTGTTTGCTTTCTTCCCTTCGCTCAAACGAAAATGATTCCTGGGGCAATTAGTATCATACTTGAGACGAATTTTCCACGTCACAGAAGCCAAATTCCCACACAATTCCCGAGGAAAGCCCCCTACTGAACGTGCTGAAGCGCCTTCTTCCGTTTGTTTTGTGAGATCCACTCCTAAATAACCGCACAAAGGAATGCCGTCTATCTCTCTTTCGCTTCATTCAGGATGAAAAATGTCTGCCAGTATAAATTTCACCTTCCTGCAATTTTTTCCTGCCTAATATCAGAGAACGGGTCTTTTTTGTCTTTGCGGTCCTCTTTCCACCCTGCTTGATGAGAAACATTTTTGTGTGTGAGGTGGGTGGAAGGCCTCAAAGAATGACGGTCACGGCTCTCTCATTCTTGGCCGACAAAAATAACACCGGCGATGTGGCTTTTCCGGAGGGTTTTCCTGCAGTCTTGGAAAATGTCAAACAAAGATAGAGCATTTTTTTATGACGACACGCAATCAAACGACCATATGCTTTTTAGTTTCAATTTAATATTTGATAGCAGATTTCAATGCAAGATGGTTTTGCTCACAAAGGTGATGCGCATGCTTTTGCATACGATTTTACACAGATTTTTTTTACTGTGAATTCCTTTCAATCTTTTCGCTGTTAATCGATTGCAGATGTTGCGTGCGCAGTATTTAATCTTTCGGAAGAAATACTGTCATCAAAAATATTTATTGCGATGTTGGATTTCATTGTTCTGTAATGAGGGGGGCATTGTACGACAGACTGGCAAATTCTGCTGACATCTGGCATCACATTCGTCGTAACAAAATGGGAATTTAAGCGCATATTGATAGCACATGTCAACCAATAATCCGTGGTGTTTTTTTGCTTAACATAAAATTTCTTCGAATTATCTGGTATATTCAGGCTACACAAACTTATAAATATCCAATTTAAAACAAATTCGCTGCCCACGAAGCAGCTCCATAATCAAGCAAGTCCCGAGCAAATCCGGTCCAATCAAGCAGGAATTTGTCATTATTTCCGTTCTCATCTTATCGGTTGGAATCTCGCTACAGCCGTTAGTAGCCGACTCTATCCCCATGCCAAAAGTCTTCTATCCAGAACGTCACTCGGAAATTAATTTAACTGACATGGCAAAGTGCAATCTTTGAACATGTTCTTCAACGTGTCCATTTGCAGTGAACAGTGTGTCCACAAAATTTGAATTTCCCAGACCCCTTGTGGGCTCCTATGGCAAGCAATCAAACAAAATAAATTCAAATAAATTCAATTACCAAAGTGGACAAATTCCGGCCTCTCGTCCGTCACTCCCCAGAGGATTCAACAGTCAGCGTTCTGATGAAGAAAGATCATCATGGAGGACCTCCCCCTTCCCACCTACCGACACAAGATTGAGAATCTAATTTTCCATTTCCGTGAAAACGTCCCCGACTGGTGGGCGTTGTGGCAAAGTGGCCACGAGGAAATTGAAAACAGTCATTGCATTTTCGTTCGGAGCTCGTTTCTGCTGACTTGGAAGACAGACGAGGATTTGGTGACGGATTTCCGCGCGACAATCTGCCAATTTTGGCAGCGGCGGACGATCGGATGGTGAATTTATTGGGGATTAAATCGGGCCGGCCGCAGACCAATTTATAGATCGTGACAAGATTAATGGCGGCGGCGGACGAAGCTTATGGTTTGAGCTGAGTGGATTGTCTTTTGTGGGAGGATGGAGTCGTCGATAATTGAGAGTGTTTTATTATGGATTTTTGATGATAACTTTATTAAAGTGACTTGAGCAAAAAACGTGAGTCATTTTCCTAAAGTTGTTCCCGAACAAAAATCTCATAGGGAGCAACTCTCTACGAAATCGGCCGATTTCGACCATTTTTATTTTTTGTATTTTTTGATTTGACTCAAACTTTGTGGGGGCCTTTCCTATGACCAAATATGCTATTTTGCGTCCTTGGTTCACCCATACAAGTCTCCATATAATTTTGGCAGTTGTCCATACAAAAATGGTATGTAAATATTCAAACAGCTGTAACTTTTGAGTGAATTTTTTGATCAATTTGGTAGCTTCGGCAAAGTTGTAGGTATTGTTGAGAACTATTGAGAAAAAAAAATAGGTACACGGAAAAAAATTGCTGTTTTTTTAATCAACTTTTTTTTTCACAAAAACTCAATTTCCCAAAATACGTATTTTTTTGATTTTCGAGATTTTTTGATATGTTTTAGGGGAAAAAATCCGCAACTTTTGAGCCATAGAGAAACATGGTCAAAAAATCTGCCGCCGTGTTATGAATTTTTGAAAAAATAGTGATTTTTGGAAAACATCAATTTTCGTGTTTCTTTTTCTTTAAGCCGCTGTATCTCAGCAACCAGAGGTCCAATCTTCAATGTCTCTTAGACAATTTTATAGAAAATTTTCTGAACTTTAAAAAAAATATTTTTAGAAATGATCACTCATGGTCACTATTTTTAAAAACTGAAAAACTGCAAATATTTCGCTAAAATCAAACTTTCAGTGGCCGGAGCCCTTTATCAAAAAATATGTAATGTACTTTTCGATTGCAAATTCAAATTTGCATTAAAAAATAATGTCAAACTTGTGTTTGCATGAAACTTAGATTTTTTCCAAAAATCACTATTTTTTCAAAAATTCATAACTCAGCGGCAGATTTTTTGACCATGTTTCTCTATGGTTCAAAAGTTGCGGATTTTTGTCTCCTAAAACATATCAAAAAATCTCGAAAATCAAAAAATACGTATTTTGGGAAATTAAGTTTTAGTGAAAAAAAAGTTGATAAAAAATCCTCAATTTTTTTTCCGTGTACCTATTTTTTTCTCAATAGTCCTCAACATTACCTTCAACTTTGCCGAAGACACCAAATTGATCAGAAAATTCACTCAAAAGTTACAGCTGTTTGAATATTTACATACCATTTTTGTATGGACAGCTGCCAAAATTGTATGGAGACTTGTATGGGTGAACCAATGACACAAAATAGCATATTTGGTCATAGGGAAGGCCCCCACAAAGTTTGAGCCAAATCAAAAAATACAAATAAAATCCATTTCCAGTTTTGGTAGAGAATTGCTCTAGGGGAAATTCTCGTATGTTTGGCAGTGTTAATCAATCGCTTTTTTGTTTTTCGTTTTTTGTTTTTTGTTTTTTGTTTTTTGTTTTTTGTTTTTTGTTTTTTGTTTTTTGTTTTTTGTTTTTTGTTTTTTGTTTTTTGTTTTTTGTTTTTTGTTTTTTGTTTTTTGTTTTTGTTTTTTGTTTTTTGTTTTTTGTTTTTTGTTTTTTGTTTTTTTGTTTTTTGTTTTTTGTTTTTTGTTTTTTGTTTTTTGTTTTTTGTTTTTTGTTTTTTGTTTTTTGTTTTTTGTTTTTTGTTTTTTGTTTTTTGTTTTTTGTTTTTTGTTTTTTGTTTTTTGTTTTTTGTTTTTTGTTTTTTGTTTTTTGTTTTTTGTTTTTTGTTTTTTTGTTTTTTTGTTTTTTTTGTTTTTTTGTTTTTTGTTTTTTGTTTTTTGTTTTTTGTTTTTTGTTTTTTGTTTTTTGTTTTTTGTTTTTTGTTTTTTGTTTTTTGTTTTTTGTTTTTTGTTTTTTGTTTTTTGTTTTTTGTTTTTTGTTTTTTGTTTTTTGTTTTTTGTTTTTTGTTTTTTGTTTTTTGTTTTTTGTTTTTTGTTTTTTGTTTTTTGTTTTTTGTTTTTTGTTTTTTGTTTTTTGTTTTTTGTTTTTTGTTTTTTGTTTTTTGTTTTTTGTTTTTTGTTTTTTGTTTTTTGTTTTTTGTTTTTTGTTTTTTGTTTTTTGTTTTTGTTTTTTGTTTTTTGTTTTTTGTTTTTTGTTTTTTGTTTTTTGTTTTTTGTTTTTTGTTTTTTGTTTTTTGTTTTTTGTTTTTTGTTTTTTGTTTTTTGTTTTTTGTTTTTTGTTTTTTGTTTTTTGTTTTTTGTTTTTTGTTTTTTGTTTTTTGTTTTTTGTTTTTTGTTTTTTGTTTTTTGTTTTTTGTTTTTTGTTTTTTGTTTTTTGTTTTTTGTTTTTTGTTTTTTGTTTTTTGTTTTTTGTTTTTTGTTTTTGAGTTCAACTAGTTGGGTGGTGACGCGCGGTCAATTATGTGGCATTGTGTGTGAAAAGAAAAGAATTTTATTTCGTGTTTCATCCTGGTGGGCTTGCCCACAAGCAGAAGAAAATCAGTTCAATTTGTTGGGAGGTGACGCGCGGTCAATTATGTGGCATTGTGTGTGAAAAGAAAAGAATTTTATTTCATGCTTCATCCTAGTTGGCTTGCCCACAAGCAGAAGAAAATCAGTTCAATTAGTTGGGTGGTGACGCGCGGTCAATTAGGGGAACTATACCCTTTCTCAGCCTATTTCTATTATCGGCCTATCAGCACCTCTGGAGTTTTTTTTGAAAAGGTCCTATAAACCAAATTTTTCAATTTTTGCTTTTTGGGTGTTTTTAGAACCGCCTTGAGTCAGAGAGTCAAAAACACCCAAAAAGCAAAAAAGATGAAAATTTGGTTTATAGGACCTTTTCAAAAAAAAACTCCAGACCTCGATCATGAATTACAGATTAAATAAAGTGTTTTTGGCTGTTCCAAAGTAATACATAGATCAAGTAAAAGTGAGCAAGCAACTCTCCATTGTTGATACATCTGAAAATATTGATTTAATAGCGAAAAATGGCAAAAGTGATGAGAATTGGTCGAACAGCTTAGTGTGATTAAAATGGGTATATTTCCCCTATGTGGCATTGTGTGTGAAAAGAAAAGAATTTTATTTCGTGTTTCATCCTGATTGGCTTGCTCAATTCCTTCCTACATCATCGTTGATCGGGAGGCACGACGTCGTGTGAATTGTTGCATTAAAATAAGTTTAAGTATAACTGTAAATGACTGTAAAAAAGTCCTTCCTTTATCATCAATGTCGTCTGGGTAATCGTGATGAAAAATTACATTTATTC
This sequence comes from Culex pipiens pallens, assembly GCF_016801865.2. NCBI lineage: Eukaryota > Metazoa > Arthropoda > Insecta > Diptera > Culicidae > Culex > Culex pipiens. The sequence continues at coordinate 31,560,090 of NC_068938.1, read as the reverse complement.
AGTATTTAAATACCTGTGCGCGAGTGTTTTGGTGTGCTAATTAGAAAGACCTTCCCATAGCATCGTTGCTCGGAAGGCTCGCCGACGGGTTTGTTATGAAAGTCCTCCCCATAGTATCGCAGCTCGGGAGGCATCGAAAAGCCAATACCTTATCCTACTAACCCAAAAAAAAATAATCACGTGATGCTTGAAGGAGATGCTGTGGATTCAACGGTCTCAAGCGGTATCAACAAGTATATAGCGAAAAACTATGTGCTTGATGAGTCTGCAACTTCAACTATCGGACTAACATTCCTCCCTTTTGTTGAACTGCAGGCTTCTTGGGAGGGCGCCGGTATTGACTAATAAAGTCGGGGTCTTCAGGGGTTAAACAGTGAACGGATGGTTGGCTCCCACTGATCATTTTTGATTCATTGTTTAACTTCAGCTGATCTGTCAATAACGGAGTAGCAGCTCATTGGCAGTCAACCATGCTCATGCTCATGCTTTTGTTTTTTGTTTTTTGTTTTTTGTTTTTTGTTTTTTGGTTTTTGTTTTTTGTTTTTTGTTTTTTGTTTTTTGTTTTTTGTTTTTTGTTTTTTGTTTTTTGTTTTTTGTTTTTTGTTTTTTGTTTTTTGTTTTTTGTTTTTTGTTTTTTGTTTTTGTTTTTTGTTTTTTGTTTTTTGTTTTTTGTTTTTTTTTTGTTTTTTGTTTTTTGTTTTTTGTTCTTTGTTTTTTTTTTTTTAGTTAAGTCAAAGCGTTTTTTTTTTTCAATTTGAAACAAAAATTAAAAATATGAAAAGAGATTTGAATATATTAAATTGAACGGTAATTCTGCAAAAAAAAAGAAATTAATGAAGAATCACCCTCCTTTACAAGGCTTTAATTTTTTGAAAATAGTATGTTTCAAAAAATACAATTTGAAGAAGAAATATTAAAAAAGAATGATGAATTATTCACGAAATCTATGCAAATCCTAGAGATTAACCTTTCTTGAAATAAGAGTTTGCATAAAAATTGTTATTTTTAACGCGAGCTACTTGCCGAGTTATGAACCTTATAGAGATTGATCCTTCTTTTTAGTATGATTTGAAGATTTTGAAAAGATGGGTTAAAGTGTTTAAGTAATATAAAACTGGTAGAAGTTTAACTTTTTAGAAAATCTCTGTGTTTAATTATTTATTCTCATTCAATCAAAAATTACCCACATTTCTGAGAGATGGTTCACCCTTTTTTGAGAAATGAGCCATCGTTTCGATCAGATTTCTGAGGAATGGTGTTCTGAAGAATTTTATTATGGGGAATATGATAAATGTAATTGTTAAAATATTCAAGTAAAAAGCCGTTATTAAACCTTAAATCGGATAATGTTCTTCCAAAGTTTGGCAATGAACTAAAACTAAAAAATACTAGTTCTTAAACTAGTGTTCAAAGCCGAAAATAGAATGTTTACGTAAATCATAATAAAACATAAATATTTAAAAAAAAAAACGTTGAAATCATCTAACCATTTCAGTCAGCCGTTTGTCTAATAAACAGTTCCCAAACAAGTTCTGATGAGCCAAAAGTCAAACAATCAACTATCTATATCTGCCTTCTGTGCCCGTCCAGCCGTACATCTTCCGGCCGAATGGCTACTAATGTTCGGTGAAAAACGGCACCCAAGCTCGTAAAATGCCTTCGGAAATGGGCAAACTTTAGCTATCCCACCACCCGACCAAGCCCCGCAGTAGAACTCTTATTTATTCATCCTAATTCGATTGGCTCAAATGGCAACGTTCGGCGGGGAAGAGATGACGACCGCCATATTGGGTTGAAACACAAATCGTAAAGAATTGTAACAAGCTGCCGAACGGGTCCCAAGTTTGCCATTAGAAATGGCCCCGGGAATGGTCGACGTCGGGGCGGAAAATGTGCGAATAACTTAACTCTTAATTTCCCCGTTTTTTGTGCCTCTCGGAAGTCTTCCACTTTTGAACTTTGAACCCTGTTTGGGTAGGTTGTCGGCTGTGCTGGGATAAAAGTTTGTGATTTTCTTTCGGATTAACGGGGAAAAGAGTTAAGTCGTGTTGCCATTTTTGTGTGACGTGTGTGGCCCCATGTCACGGGATTGAAGAGGTAAGAAGGGTCCATAAATTCCCGATTGGAACCTTCGACAGAATGTGTAACATCTGGGCTTTTTTTCTCTTCTTCGTCATCGGTCATTGGGTCAGGGTTGCAGAGGGGAGCACATTCCACTCAATCAACTTCGATTGTGGCAGAGGTTGTTAACTTTTGGAAAAGCAAACACACATGGGACCGTTGAAAATGAAGACAAACATGATGAAGTTGGGTGCTTAATATGATGAATGTACAGAAACCCTTAAAGGTTTTTTTTTTATTATTTTAGTTCCAATATTCAAACTAAGATTTAAAACGACAAAAACTAAATAAGAAACATTGAAAAACATCGTGTAATTGTCACAAGTAATCTAAGCTCATCGATATTTTAACCTTATCAAATATTCCACTCAACACCTAGAAACACATTCGTTACGACAAATTTTAATTAAAAGTTTCAACACAAACTTCCCACCTAAAATGCCCCCCACATACCATCACAGACAACTGCCATTACACACCTAGCCGAGTACCCGATAAATAATTGATTTTTCTCGCCAGATTACCGGTAAAGTTTGTTTTTCCAAGTCGTCGTCGATACCGATCGAGCGCACAGCGTTTATTGTTGTTTCTCCACCCACGCCACCCACAATTCTTCACTTCGCCCTCCCAAGTGGAGGACTGGGAGGACAGAGGGTGGCTGCAGGAAAATGTTGAAAGTTGGCACAACTTGTTTATCTTTTCGCACCTTGATCTGTTTATATTTCCGGCCCGGGACCGCCCGGTGCGTGGTGGCACTTCCCTCTTCTTAGTTTGCACAAAGTTGGCTCGTTCTTTCCTGCAGGTGGAGAGCATCGTTCTTCCGGTTGCTAGAGAGTTTTCTTCCAGAGCGGGTTTTCTAAGGGAAGGTGGCACAGTGAGAGATTTTATTTGAGAAGTTTTAAATGTTTGAAAATAGATCAAAAAAATATTTTGCTTTTTAGTAAAATGAATAATTAGGAAATTTTGGAAGATAGCTCAATAAAAAATCATTTTTTTCTTATTTTAAAAATACAAAAGGGGAAACATACATAGAATTTTTTAAATATATTTTTTAGTTTCTTAATAAACAAATTTATATCGAAACAAAGCTGAATTTATCACAAATAATAGTAGCAGAGAGAAAAAATATTTGAGCAATCTGATATGGTTTTATGTATGAACATTTTATTTTTTTAGAAATGGATAACAATTTTTCCACCGACTACTTAAGTTCAAATCCAAATGATCAAATGATTGCTAAATCATAGAAGTTTCGACTTCGTGTTTTTGTCAAAGTTGTAACGTCATGATTCGAATTCCCGGACGCTTCGAAACCCGGACACCTCATCTTGTTTTATCAATTATTTGGATATAAGTTCGCATTATAAATGTCAAAATGGGTTATTTGATGAATTCTAACATCAACTTTCATTTAAAATTTATTTGAACGCTGTAGTTAATGTCAAAACAATTGAAAAAATAAAATAAATAAAAGGTTACCAATAATGCGAAACATTTCACGTGAAATATTTCATAGGCGTCCGAAGCACCGGGAAGGCAAATCAGAAATTTATGGTTTTGATTCCCTTAAATTCAAGCAAATTTTTATATAAAATATCGATTGTTTTGATGTTACCAGCTTATTTGAGACCTAAAGAATGCCAGTCACTAACATTTCAGTCCAAATTTGTGTGATTCATAAGTAAAATCGAGTGTCCGGAATTCGGAGCAAAAGTGTCCGGATTTCGAATCAGCTTTTATCAGTGTCCGGGAATCGAAGCACAACAAGTCATTTTAATTTTAAAATTCTAAAGAAAAATTGTTAGAAAACACATATTTTGCATGCATTTTCTTACACTACATTCTGATGATATTTCTACATTTCCAACTTATTACATGTTTTTTGCCAGCTATAACAAAAATGATATGCTACTAAGTGTCCGGATTTCGAATCATGGAGTTAGGCTGTTCAGGAAAAGTAGATGCATGGAAAAAATGCATTTTTTTGTTTTGCTGTGATTGTACATTCTTGATTCCGAATGATTTTACGTTCAAAGTAGAAGATGTTACGTTCTAAGTAGATTTTTTTATATTTTCATGTTTTTTCAACAAAAACAATTTTGCATCATTAGTTTTTCCGTACAATTCTGCGGGTTGGTCAATCAAATTTGTATTTATATTTATTTTAAAACTTAAATTTCTATTTTTTCCAAAGGTTATCGGACACTGGAATAAGGCATTTTTGCCCAGAGTTTAGGGTAGTTCAAAATTTGATACCAAATAAATACATTTTAAAAAATTCTCTTCTTCAATGTTTTTCTTTTTTAGTTTTTAGTATTTTTATTTGAATTTTTCATTTTTAATTTATTATTGTTTCTTATAGTGTTTTGCTTATCCTACCACCTCCTTAAAAAAATCGTTGAGAAAATGTCTGGGACGTTAAACACATTACTGCATTATTATCATTTCTTTGCTTGATAATATAAAATAAGGGAAGTCAAATAGTACAAAAAAACCTCAAACCAAAAAAAAAATCTAAAATTTTGAAACTCTTTTCAAAGAACGATAAATGAAAATCATATTTAACATTTAATACCTAAGCAAACAAAATTAATTTTGATAGAATTCACCGTTTTTAAGTTAAAGGTATTTTAAGCCTAATTTTTTTCTCGAAAGACTTTCAGATTTGTTGCAAGAGACATGAAAAAAGCACTTCAGCAAACATATTTTTGAAGAGCTGAGAAAATTTCCTAACATTTGATGGTTGCTGAATTACAGCCTCTTAAAGCTTTATATTTGTGATAAATGAGTTTGAGTGTCTTTTTTCAGCTCGCTGATCTTGGAAACTATTGGATTGATTTTCAGTTTAGAGCAGTTCTCTAGGATTTCGGTCATTCGATTTTTTTTGTATTTTTTAATCCGACTGAAACTTTTTTGGTGCCTTCGGTATGCCCAAAGAAGCCATTTTGCATCATTAGTTTGTCCATATAATTTTCCATACAAATTCGGCAGCTGTCCATACAAAAATGATGTATGAAAATTCAAAAATCTGTATCTTTTGAAGGAATTTTTTGATCGATTTGGTGTCTTCGGCAAAGTTGTAGGTATGGATACGGACTACACTGGAAAAAAATAATACACGGTAAAAAAAATTTGGTGATTTTTTTATTTAACTTTTTATCACTAAAACTTGATTTACAAAAAAAACACTATTTTTAATTTTTTTTATTTTTTGATATGTTTTAGAAGGCATAAAATGCCAACTTTTCAGAAATTTCCAGGTTGTGCAAAAAATCACTGACCGAGTTATGAATTTTTTAATCAATACTGATTTTTTCAAAAAATCGAAATTTTGGTCGTAAAAATTTTTCAACTTCATTTTTCGATGTAAAATCAAATTTGCAATCAAAAAGTACTTTACTGAAATTTTGATAAAGTGCACCGTTTTCAAGTTATAGCCATATTTAAGTGACTTTTTTGAAAATAGTCGCAGTTTTTCATTTTTTTAAATTAGTGCACATGTTTGCCCAGTTTTGAAAAAAATATTTTTGAAAAGCTGAGAAAATTCTCTATATTTTGCTTATTTGGACTTTGTTGATACGACCTTTAGTTGCTGAGATATTGCAATGCAAAGGTTTAAAAACAGGAAAATTGATGTTTTCTAAGTTTCACCCAAACAACCCACCATTTTCTATCGTCAATATCTCAGCAACTAATGGTCCGATTTTCAATGTTAATATATGAAACATTTGTGAAATTTTCCGATCTCTTCGAAAAAAATATTTTTGGAATTTTCAAATCAAGACTAACATTTCACAAAGGCCAAACATTCAATATTACGCCCTTTTAAAATGTTAGTCTTGATTTGAAAATTCCAAAAATATTTTTTTCGAAAAGATCGGAAAATTTCACAATTGTTTCATATATTAACATTGAAAATCGGACCATTAGTTGCTGAGATATTGACGATAGAAAATGGTGGGTTGTTTGGGTGAAACTTAGAAAACATCAATTTTCCTGTTTTTAAACCTTTGCATTGCAATATCTCAGCAACTAAAGGTCGTATCAACATAGTCCGAATAAGCAAAATATAGAGAATTTTCTCAGCTTTTCAAAAATATTTTTTTCAAAACTGGGCAAACATGTGCACTAATTTAAAAAAATGAAAAACTGCGACTATTTTCAAAAAAGTCACTTAAATATGGCTATAACTTGAAAACGGTGCACTTTATCAAAATTTTAGTAAAGTACTTTTTGATTGCAAATTTGATTTTACATCGAAAAATGAAGTTGAAAAATTTTTACGACCAAAATTTCGATTTTTTGAAAAAATCAGTATTGATTAAAAAATTCATAACTCGGTCAGTGATTTTTTGCACAACCTGGAAATTTCTGAAAAGTTGGCATTTTATGTCTTCTAAAACATATCAAAAAATAAAAAAAATTAAAAATAGTGTTTTTTTGTAAATCAAGTTTTAGTGATAAAAAGTTAAATAAAAAAATCACCAAATTTTTTTTTACCGTGTATTATTTTTTCCAGTGTAGTCCGTATCCATACCTACAACTTTGCCGAAGACACCAAATCGATCAAAAAATTCCTTCAAAAGATACAGATTTTTGAATTTTCATACATCATTTTTGTATGGACAGCTGCCGAATTTGTATGGAAAATTATATGGACAAACTAATGATGCAAAATGGCTTCTTTGGGCATACCGAAGGCACCAAAAAAGTTTCAGCCGGATTAAAAAATACAAAAATTAAAATTGAAGAAAAAAGACCGATTTCGTAGAGAATTGCTCTTTAGTTATGAAACTTTCTTTCCCGCTGTTTTCAATTATGATTTAAAAAAAGCACCATTTTTTTCTTCGAGGACATACTACATATTTTTGGGCATTTTTGGCAGGTTGCAAATAAAAAAAGAAGCAGTCTGCAAACAATGACATTTTTTTTAAATTGGTGATTTTCCTAAGAAACGGATTTTAAAAATTTCAGATAATATAATTTTACAATAGTTTCATTGCTAAACATTTTACTCAGGTGTTCAAGAACGATGTTTTTTTTTAGAAAACCTAGGTTCGGAAATGTTATGTCCTCTCCGATGGCACATAAAAGAACTAGCAAAACATGAACCGGTTCAGATGCTGGCGAATTTTCTGAAGACGTAACTCGGCGTTGGTTCGAAATTTCAACGAAAGATTAATTCAATTTGGTAATATATTGACATTCAGCTGAATTGAAAGTTTAGATAAGTATTACATTCAAAGTTTGATAAACTTTCAATGTTTTGTTAGTTAATTTCTAAAAATTTGTTTGAAATTTGTTTTCTTTTCATACCAAAATTATGAGAGCTTACGGACCCGACCACAAAATAACTAAGTTTATAAAAATTTTAATTTTTGTTGTAAATCCTTTTGGAGATAGAAGCTTTGGAGATGAATAAAAAAATGTTGATACTGTACTACATACTGTGCCAAAGCAAACGTCAACTTTTCTCGAAAATTTCCCTTAGTTTATTATTTCTTTAGCTAAGAATTGAAAGAAAATCGTTCCGCCATCGTTAGTACCGTCACCAGGGGTGACATTGAGTCTGAGGGGTGAGCTTGGGTCATACAAATTTCAGCATTTTTGTATGACTCAATCTCACCCTCCAGACCCAATGTCACCCCTGATGACGGTAGTAAAAGGTGCCTTCATGCAGCATCGTCGTTTCCTTGTGTCAGCTGTTTCGCCACTCTATTGACGATGATGACGACATCGTTCACCAGCCGGTGACGATCGCGATTTGCGTTACGTGGGAGGAAAATGATGTTTGACTGAGGGGGTGATGCGAGGCGGGTGGCTGCAGAAACAACAGCACTTTTCATTTCCCTTTTCAGCGTGGCTCTCTCTCTCTCCTTGTTGTTCTTTGCAAACTGCGCGTGAAGCAGAAATTGACTTTTTCGATCGTGTTTTGTTTTTCAATATCGCGCAGTCTTTTTTTTACGTTTTTGTCACTTTATTGAGCCAACATCGTTTAAAGTGAGCAAAGTTTGATGGCGTGGAAGCAATTGAAAACTGCGAGCAATAACTTGTCGATTGTTCGAAGGCGAGGAAAAGTCGATTTAGGGTGGCGAACGCATCAAAGGTTTTTTTTTCTCACTCGCGCGTGCTTTTGTTTCGGGAAAAAGCGAACGAGGAAAATCACATTACTTTACGAGGCTAAACTTTCCACGGGGGGGTTGCTTTCCAACACCCTCCCACCACTCACACCTAAAAGTTCCATTACGGTTCCATTAGCACGCTAATGGGCGTCGGTTGGCGAGGCATCATTATGAAATTGAAATGTTTATGCCATTTCACGACCTTTTCAATACAATTACGGTTTGAGAGGGTAGCAGCAAAAGGAGTTGCGGAAGTCGTCTCGCAGGTTCCGTTTCCTGCGTCAGTTGGAAAAAAAGTAAACTGGGGCGCTCACGTGTTTGGGTTCCTTCCGGGAAGGAACATTTGTTTACCCTTTTAAATGACGTATAAAAACACTGGAAATTCAAGAGTTTCAAAAAGTAGTCAATATTAATAGAATATTCAAAACATCAACCAATGATGCTTTACATTTTATTGTTTCTATACAATTTTCAACTGTATTTTTTTAATACGAAAGAAGAAATTTAAATAAGTGAAATATTAACTTCTTCTGACTCAATTTTTATATTTTCAAATTGTATTTTTTTAGTTTTGAAAAAATGCATGTGGGTCATTTTAGGTCAACTGGGTACACTTTTCACATACTTTCTTCTGGTTGCATTTTATAGGAAATTGTTCATTAAAAAAAAATATCAACCCTCAAATGCCTTCTGATATTGTCTGTGGTTGAAAACTTGATTTTTACACATTCATTTTTTTATTTGATCACCATCGTGTTCCCCAGACAATTTACATAAGAATCATTGCATATCTCGAACTAAAAAAAACATTACCAAAACATAGACCCCCAAAAATAAAAACATTTAATTTCGAAACAGCATGACAAAACTCAAAACACCGATTTAAAAATTGTGAATGCAATAAGTTATCCAATCAAATCAAGAAGTTTGTGAAAAATAAGGTTTTTTTTAATTTATTTTTGGTAATCGAGTGATTTACAAAACAATATTTAAAAAAATATTCGGTTTCAAGTTATTGATAAAAAAGAGTCAATTTCGTTTTTTATTTCATTTTTTGTAGATTGATTTCCCACTCAGTAAAGGCATTTATATGAATGAAAAATTTAAATTTTTACAAGATAGCGAAATTTCTCGAAAATTCTAAAAAAAATTTAATTTGCAATATGGGTATCAAACATTTCAAAATTTGGCATGCATTTTAACTTTTTAAGAGTTTTTTTTTAAATGCAATACTCAAATTTTCACAAAATAGCGAATTTTCTTGAAAATACTCAATTTTTCATAATTCGTAATATGGGTATCAAACGATTAGAAAATTTGAATGTATTTTAACTGTTTAAGACTTTTTTGAATGATATCGCCTAATTTTTTAAAAAATACCGTATTTTCTCGAAAATACTCAATATTTCAAAATTCGCAATATTAGTATCAAACAATTCAAAATTTTAAATGTATTTTAACTGTTTAAGAGATTTTTGAATGAAATACACAGATTTTAACAATATAGCGAATTATCCCGAAAATACTACAATTTTTATGATTCGCTATATGGTTATCAAACGATTTGAAATTTTGCAGATATTTTAACTGTTTTAGAGTTTTTTTTTAATGAAAAAGCAGGTAAAATTTCGCTTCGTTAGATACCCATATTGCAAATAATGAATGTTCGAGTACGTTAAAAAAATACGGTATTATTAATTTTAGTATTTCATTCAAAAAACTCTAAAAAAGTGAAAATACATTCAAAGTTTCAAATCGTTTGATACCCATGTAGCGAATTATACAAATTTGAGTATTTTCGAGAAAATACGGTATTTTTTGAAAATTTTCGTATTTCATTCAAAAAATTCTTAAACAGTACATGCAAAATGCCAAACCGTTTGATACCACATAAAAAATTATAAATTTTTTAGTATTTTCGAAAAATACGGTAAATTGCATTTTTTGAGTATTTATACTTTGAAACTTACCATATTATCAAAAAAAAAAAAACTTTACTAAGAGGAAGCTTGAAAATTCAACATAATTGGGTTGCTTTGAGTCAATTTTAGAAATATATTAAATATAAGTTATCGTCCGTTGTAGTCGATTGAATTATCGGAAAACGATAACGATGACGAAAGATTATCGTTATCGTCCGGGCCATAACGATAACCATTATCGTTATCGTTAAACGATAATGTTATGGACAATAATTCTATCGATTAACAACCTTGCAATAAATTAAAAGAATATCTGAATTCTGGTGATTACAAAGTGGAAAAATGTGAAATGATCTTCAAAGTAGAATCAAAATACAAAATCATTTGGTCCAAATATCAATTGTTTTGCAATATTAATAAAGATGTCTGAATATAGTCTTAACCCGTTTATCCTAAGCCTCGATTATCAAAAAAATATTTCGGATAATAAGTCTGAATTGTATTGGCATAATGGATCAAATCAACTCAAATTATGGGCCCCATAATTATGTTTGCTAATATAAAAATGTATTTACGGGAACTATCGATTGTTTATAGAATCCCTTTATTTCTGTCTGCAAATAAATTTTCATCAGTGTTGCAAAAGAGTGATAGAAAAGCTATCAATAGATTATCTCTGCACCAAAAATATCCGAGAGTATAGCAGCCGTCACTATAGCTTGTGAGATCTCTTCTTGTGTCTCTTGATTCCCAGCGATGCCATTCTCTCTCTATCACTCCTTCCCTTTTCCTCGACTATGCGCTCTCACCGCTGAATCTCTCAATCTCTCCGAAAACTGCAATGAGAGAACGCGAGATGGCGATTAGGAGCCGACCACGCATGACGCCCCTTCAAACTGCGTTTGCAAAATTGGTTTTGTGGCGGCTTTTGTGGTTAAACGCTGTTGCGGTAGGATGTTCGTGGAAGCGAGAATGAGAGAGAAAAGGAAAATGTCAATCGCGAGTGGGTAAACACGAAAACGTGTTCGGCTATGTTCGTCGCTGAGAGTTTCAATGAAGAGAGAAGAGCAGTTGTATTTGAGGCATGAATATTCAGGCGAGATAATTGTAGTTGCTGAGAGCTGATATTTTGATATTTTAACAACCCTGATTTTCATTAAAGTTTTTTTTTTTTCAATCGGAGTGTTTCAAATATGCTACAATCTTGAAAAAAAAACATCCTTCTCTAGTTGAGGTAAACCCTTGAATGAATGAAAAAATGTAATTCACTTCAATCCAATTTTATTCTTTCCGTCAGCAGTCAACAACCCTTAACACTTCTCGAAGCACTTTATACTTTTTCAATAACCCGGTTCCGTAACACGTTTCGTGCTTCCACACTTGACTCCACTAACTGGACACTCTCTCACCTGAGGGTGGCTCACCATTTTGCTTGTTGACCCCTTCTCCTTCCCCATGGGCCGTGAATTATGCAAACGTGAGTGCACACTTCCGTACAGCACGGGGTAAACAATCTGCCCGTGGGGGATAATAAAAATGACAACGTGTGCACTTACCACTTTCGGTAGGATTGTGAGATTGAGAAAGTCAAATATTGAACATTATGAAAAGTTTTGTTTTCGAATTCCTCGATGCATCACATTGACTTAAAAAAAATCACAATCATTCAAAGCCAAATCTTCTAGCTCTAGTTTTGACCAAAATTAAGCTCTGCAATTTCCACAGTGCTAAACTCTACTAACGAGCAGCGGACCAGATGGGGTCGAGTTCGGCTTAACTTTTCAACTGACCTGCCACTTCCGGAGGACCATTTGTTGGGGTTTCTCGCTGGGAACAGGAAATTGCAGACGAGCGTAACGATTTGCTCACCACGAGGAGCGTTGGTCACACCTGGCTAGATACGCGGAAATTTTTAATTTGCGGTTTAACACATCGTTAGAACTTTTTCTAGGTTTTAGTTCTAGCTGAATTGAAATAAACAAGGGAAATTTCTACGATTAAATAAATCGAACAAAAACTAAACAATTGCATTGCAATTTTTAAAAGACGAAAGTATAAATTGTTGACTTAAAAAATTGAACAAACCCTTTATTGAAAACGCATCAATCTCACATTTCAGAAGGGATATCCTCGACTTTAACGTGTAATCCCCCCTTCAATCCCGGCATACCCCTAAGAGGCCATCTGTCAATGGCATACCGCACCGTCCAAACCTTCTGGTGGTGGAGCGGCAGACAGTCTATCCCATAGTTCAACCCACTCTCGAATCTCGATTGAACATCTCAAGGAGTTTTGGGACTTGCCATAAGGAGTGCGCACACACACGTCACCACACGTGAGTACCATCTAAAACAGGCAGAACTGGAACTGGACACAGTTACAAAAATATATTAGGTTTTTTTTAAGAATTAATTTCAAACGGGAACATGTGTGATAGAAATGAAATGTGAATTCTGTTTCAGAGAGAAGAGTTCAAATTTGCTTGATTTCATTGTGTTAAATTCGAGAAAAGAAAGGGAAAATTTAAGATGTTTGGAAACAATCTAGTGATTCCATGTAAGGTCAAGATAATATTAAGACAATAACTTGTCATGTTTTAAGTATAAAAGAAGTTGTACGTAACATAATCATCAAATTCGTGGATACAAAATCATATATTGATGAATATTTTGATCTGGCCAACTCGTTTCTCTCAATTTATTTTGCATAGTACGTTCTCTAATTTAGGTGAGGCTTTTACTTTTAGTACGCTAAGAAATTCGCGGGGTTGCTGAAAAAAAAGATCAAACTCAAAATTTAATGTCTCTTGTATCTTCAGGAAAACCTTCAATTGGGTTCAAAAATTAAGCTTAAATTTGTGGTATTATTGTTCACAAAGATAAAGCTTATTTTTTTTTATTTAGGAGCCTATTGAATCACGAACATTTTCTTAAATTACAAAAAATAGGATTGCGTCTGTCAATGCAACGCCCAAATTCATTATAAAGGGTTCTGGATTGATCTTCTACGACTTGTAATTGTCGAGATATCGGAGTTCTAAATTTGAGGTTTTTATAATTTACGCGAAAATGAAAGCATTTGAGGAGAGGGTTCCACGATTTTGATGAAAATCAGACTTTTTGCAAGTTTTGACTATACAAATAGCACCACCAAATTTGAACATGTTCAAATTTTTTTTTGATTTGATTAAAAATTTTAACTTTCTAACCTCCAGTAATTTCTAACTTTCGAATGTCAATATGAACAACTTCTCATCGTCATAAATACCCGATCAGACGGAAATAACTTGGGAATAACATTTTTTTAATATTTAAAAATACTAAGCCAAGATTTGTTATTCGTCGTTATGATTTTTTTGTTATTGGATTGTTATTGTAATAACAGACTAATAACATTTTGAGTTATTCTTCGAAAAAATCTTTGTTATTATTTTTTGTTATTTTAACAATTAATCCGATCATCCCATCATGGCGGTATTCTTCCATAAAAAAATATGTTATTCCAAAGTTGTATTGGTTTTCAACCAACATCAGACCAATAACAAATTTTGTTATGATAACATAATCTGTTATTTAACCCTTATGCAAAAATGGATTGTTCAAGAAGAATCCATAACAATTTGTGTTATTTTAACAGTATTTGTTATTGAAATGGCATGAATTTTGGTATTATCGTCTGATCGGGTATAAATATTGAAATAGTAGTTTATGCAACAAGTTGCAAAAAGAGGATTTTTTCAGCACGAGTCGTACATTTATCTAACGAGGTTCACCGAGTTAGATAAATATGACGAGTGATGAAAAATCAAGTTTTGCAACGAGTTCCATACAACGTTTTTTGCAATTCCGAAAACACCCTTTGGACAGAATTATAGGACAAATGTCCATGCATTGAGTCAATGAATCGTTCAAATCAAAAAAAATGTTGAAAAGTATAACTTTTCCTAACAAGTGCTGAAAAGTTCAACTTTTCAGCATCCATTTCAGTGCTGAAAAGTAGAACTTTTCAGCATTTGTTTTGAAAAGGGTTACTATTCGATTCTGTTATTTTTGGTACAGAAAAGTACACTGAAAAAAACCAATTCTCGAAATCGTGAATTAAATTCACGAATGCCAGAACCACGAAGGAATATATTCACGTTTATGGTGCAAATGCACCATACTCATGAATAAATTCCTTCGTGGTTCTCACATTCGTGAACTTAATTCACGATTACAAGAATTGATTTTTTTTTCTGTGAGGCTGTTTCGTCGTTCAAGAATGACAGGAAAAGTAAGTAGTTTCACGACGGAATTGCAAAAAAGTACTTTTCAGCATCCATTTGAGAGCCAAAAAATTCAAATTTTCAGCAGATTTATCGATAAATGTTTTGGAGTTTGGCATTTATTTTGACAGCAAATAACATTCAAATAGGGATGTGTCAAATTTGATTTTTTATTACTCACTTATTTGCCCGACTTGGTAGACATCTTTGTTTTTTTATTCAATTTCATTTATTTCCTTTTTTGTGTCATGTTACTTTCCAAGGCTGAGGAGTGGACTTTCAACAGTTGATTAATTTAAAGTATTTAAAGAATCGAGCTAACCAAGTGAAGATAAAAAGTTACAAAATTGGTTCGTTGATGTATACTTAGTACTAATAAATCATTTTTTTGCAACTTTTTGAATAAAATACAACTTACAATATTAAATTATGGAACTTGATAAAATACAAATTATGTTTTTTTAAACTGTTTCAAAACAAATCAATGAGGAATATAATCAAAAATAAAAATATTCAAAATTCCTTATCTTGATACATTGACATGACTATTTTATATAAAAAAATAATTGTAAATTGGCAGAAAACAAAACTTCAGGAAAAATCAGAAAAAGATAATCTTTATTCTGTCAGACACTTGAACAATCTGCCATTCCCAGATTTATCTGGAAATCATGGTTATAAAAATAACTTTATACTTTATGCACTTTGCTACTCAATAAATCTGAAAGTTTGAGCACTTGTTGAGGTTAGACAATTTTTTTTGTTTAGCGTTCTGGCTTTAAAATTTTAAATTAATGTTTACTCTTTGAAAAACAGAATTATGTTCAAAAATGGTGTATTTTTTACTGTAAAAACATTATAGCTTCATAAAATTAATTACATACATTAATTCAACATAGTCTAGAAAAAATAGATTTTTTTTAAATTGTCACTCAAAAAATCTGACAATGCCAGATTATCTGGCAACCTGGAAACCCTGGTCATGCCCCAAACATCTCTTATTTATTTTGGAAATGTTAGTCTAGGAGAATGAGAAAGTTTCATCATGGTTTTTTGCAATTTTATGTGAAAGAAAATATAATGAATAATAATCATAAATATTTACGAACAAAATTACAACTCATACAATTTTAAACAGTGCAAAAATATTCTCCATACACATGGCAACTCCCCCCTCAACATCTAGCCTTTCCTCAACAACTCAAGTTTGCCGGTCGATGCTCCTTTTTCTCGCTGTTCCTCCTATTCGGACTCCTAAGGCAGAGCGTTGGGGTGGGCCTTTTGGCAGTTTTCTGTGCTGTCAGTCTGCTGCTGCTGCTGCTGCTGCTGCTGCTGCTGCTGGGCTGAGACTGATGGTCTATACAAGCCAGATGACACATGTCGCCATTTTGAATTTTCTTTGTGCTAAAATTTAGTGCTCATTTAGTGCTATTTAGTGCCCTATACCCCACATTTAGTGCCCTTATAGTTTCCATACAAATTGCCATACAAAATTTGAAATACAAGCCAGATGACACATGTCGCCATTTTGAATTTTCTTTGTGCTAAAATTTAGTGCTCATTTAGTGCTATTTAGTGCCCTATACCCCATATTTAGTGCCCTCATAGTTTCCATACAAATCGCCATACAAAAATTTGAAATACAAGCCAGATGACACATGTCGAAATTTTGAATTTTCTTTGTGCTAAAATTTAGTGCTCATTTAGTGCTATTTAGTGCCCTTTACCCCACATTTAGTGCCCTTATAGTTTCCATACAAATTGCCATACAAAATTTGAAATACAAGCCAGATGACACATGTCGCCATTTTGAATTTTCTTTGTGCTAAAATTTAGTGCTCATTTAGTGCTATTTAGTGCCCTATACCCCACATTTAGTGCCCTTATAGTTTCCATACAAATTGCCATACAAAATTTGAAATACAAGCCAGATGACACATGTCGCCATTTTGAATTTTCTTTGTGCTAAAATTTAGTGCTCATTTAGTGCTATTTAGTGCCCTATACCCCATATTTAGTGCCCTCATAGTTTCCATACAAATAGCCATACAAAAATTTGAAATACAAGCCAGATGACACATGTCGCCATTTTGAATTTTCTTTAAGCTAAAATTTAGTGCTCATTTAGTGCTATTTAGTGCCCTTTACCCCATATTTAGTGCCCTCATAGTTTCCATACAAATCGCCATACAAAGTTCAAAAGTCAAATTTCAGATGTCGCCATTTTTCGTGCTAAAATTTAGTGCTCATTTAGTGCTATTTAGTGCCCTATACCCCACATTTAGTGCCCTCATAGTTTCCATACAAATCGCCATACAAAGTTCAAAAGTCAAATTTCAGATGTCGCCATTTTGGATGTTTTTTCGTGCTAAAATTTAGTGCTCATTTAGTGCTATTTAGTGCCCTATACCCCACATTTAGTGCCCTCATAGTTTCCATACAAATCGCCATACAAAGTTCAAAAGTCAAATTTCAGATGTCGCAATTTTGAGTGTTTTTCAGTGCTACAATTTAGTGCTCATTTAGTGCTATTTAGTGCCCTATACCCCACATTTAGTGCCCTCATAGTTTCCATACAAATTGCCATACAATGTTCAAAAGTCAAATTTCAGATGTCGCCATCTTGAATGTTTTTCAGTGCTAAACTTATGTGCTTATTTAGTGCTATTTAGTGCCCTATAACCCACATTTAGTGCCCTCGTGGTTTCCATACAAATCGCCATACAAAGTTCAAAAGTCAAATTTCAGATGTCGCCATTTTGAATGTTTTTTCGTGCTAAAATTAAGTGCTCATTTAGTGCTTTTTAGTGCCCTATACCCCATATTTAGTGCCCTCATAGTTTCCATACAAATCGCCATACAAAAATTTGAAATACAAGCCAGATGGCACATGTCGCCATTTAGAATTTTCTTTGTGCTAAAATTTAGTGCTCATTTAGTGCTATTTAGTGCCCTATACCCCATATTTAGTGCCCTCATAGTTTCCATACAAATCGCCATACAAAGTTCAAAAGTCAATTTTCAGATGTCGCCATTTTGAATGTTTTTCAGTGCTAAAATTTAGTGCTTATTTAGTGCTATTTAGTGCCCTATACCCCACATTTAGTGCCCTCATAGTTTCCATACAAATCGCCATACAAAGTTCAAAAGTCAAATTTCAGATGTCACCATTTTGAATGTTTTTCAGTGCTAAAATTATGTGCTCACTTAGTGCTATTTAGTGTCCTATACCCCGCATTTAGCGCCCTCATTGTTTTCATGCAAATCGTCATATAAAGCCTTCGGCTAAGTGCAAGTATGGGGCTAAAAATGTTTTTTAGTTAGAATTTATACTTGATTTAACATATTTTCACACTGGAATGATTTAGTGCAAGCAAGTATCGGACTAAAAATGATATTTTCCTAAAATTCAAACTTGATTTAACATATTTCCACACTGGAACGATTTAGTGCCTTCGACTTAATGCAAGTATTGGGCAAAAAATGATATTTTCTTAAAATTCAAACATGAATCAACATATTTTCACACTGGAACGATTTAGTGCCTTCGACTTAGTGCAAGTATCGGACTGAAAATGATTTTTTCTAAAAATTCAAACTTGATTGAACATATTTTCACACTAGAATGATTTAGTGCCTTCGACAAAGTGCAAGTATCGGACTGAAAATTATATTTTCTAAAAATTCAAACTTGATTGAACAAATTTTCACACTGATATGATTTAGTGCCTTCGACTAAGTGCAACTATCGGACTGAAAATGATATTTTCTTAAAATTTAAACTTGATTGAACATATTTTCACACTAGAATGATTTAGTGCCTTCGACTAAGTGCAAGTATCGGACTGAAAATGATATTTTCTTAAAATTCAAACTTGATTAAACATATTTTCTTACTGGAATAATTTAGTGCCTTAGACTAAGTGCAAGTATCGGACGGAAAATTATATTTTCTAAAAATTCAAACTTGATTCAACATATTTTCACACTGGAATGATTTAGTGCCTTCGACTAAGTGCAAGTATCGGGCAAAAAATGATATTTTCTTAAAATTCAAACTAGATTAAACATATTTTCACACTGGAATGATTTAGTGCCTTCGACTAAGTGCAAGTATCGGACTGAAAATGATATTTTCTTAAAATTCAAACTTGATTAAACATATTTCCACACTGGAACGATTTAGTGCCTTGGAATAAATGCAAGTATTGGGCAAAAAATGATATTTTCTTAAAATTCAAACATAAATCAACACATTTTCACACTGGAATGATTTAGTGCCTTCGACTAAGTGCAAGTATCGGACGGAAATTTATATTTTCTGAAAATTCAAACTTGATTAAACATATTTTCTTACTGGAATAATTAAGTGCCTTAGACTAAGTGCAAGTATTGAACGGAAAATGATATTTTCTTAAAATTCAAAAAAAAATTCTTAAGTTCTTAAGTATCGGACGGAAATAGTGATTTATGCAACAAGTTGCAAAATAGTAGTTTATGCAACAAGTTGCAAAAAGGTGATTTTTTCAGCACGAGTCGTACATATATCCAACGAGGTTCACCGAGTTGGATAAATACGACGAGTGCTGAAAAAATCAAGTTTTGCAACGAGTTCCATACAACATTTTTTGCAATTTCGAAAAACACCCGTTGAGTGAAATTTTAAGTCGAATTTTCATGTATTTTGTCAATAAATCGTTAAAATCAAAAAAATGTTGAAAAATTTTACTTTTCGAAACAAGTGCTGAAAAGTTCAACTTTGTACGACTCGTGCTGAAAAAATCATCTTTTTGCAACTTGTTGCATAAACTACTATTTTGCAACTTGTTGCATAAACTACTATTTCCGTCCGATACTTGCACTTAGTCGCAGGCACTAAATCATTCCAGTGTGAAAATATGTTGAATCAAGTTTGAATTTTTGGAAAATAAAATTTTCCGTTCGATACTTGCACTTAGTCTAAGGCACTAAATTATTCCAGTAAGAAAATATGTTTAATCAAGTTTGAATTTTCAGAAAATATCATTTTCCGTCCGATACTTGCACTTAGTAAAAGGCACTAAATCATTCCAGTGTGGAAATACGTTTAATTATGTTTGAATTTTAAGAAAATATCATTTTCAGTCCGATACTTGCACTTAGTCGAAGGCACTAAATCATTCTAGTGTGAAAAAATGTTCAATCAAGTTTAAATTTTAATAAAATATCATTTTTTGCCCGATACTTGCATTTAGTCGAAGGCACTAAATCGTTCCGGTGTGGAAATATGTTTAAGCAAGTTTAAATTTTAAGAAAACTTCATTTTCAGTCCGATACTTGCACTTTGTCGAAGGCACTAAATCATTCTAGTGTGAAAATATGTTCAATCAAGTTTGAATTTTTAGAAAAAATCATTTTCAGTCCGATACTTGCACTAAGTCGAAGGCACTAAATCGTTCCAGTGTGAAAATATGTTGATTCATGTTTGAATTTTAAGAAAATATCAGTTTTTGCCCAATACTTGCATTAAGTCGAAGGCACTAAATCGTTCCAGTGTGGAAATATGTTAAATCAAGTTTGAATTTTAGGAAAATATCATTTTTAGTCCGATACTTGCTTGCACTAAATCATTCCAGTGTGAAAATATGTTAAATCAAGTATAAATTCTAACTGCAAAACATTTTTAGCCCCATACTTGCACTTAGCCGAAGGCTTTATATGACGATTTGCATGAAAACAATGAGGGCGCTAAATGCGGGGTATAGGACACTAAATAGCACTAAATGAGCACATAATTTTAGCACTGAAAAACATTCAAAATGGTGACATCTGTAATTTGACTTTTGAACTTTGTATGGCGATTTGTATGGAAACTATGAGGGCACTAAATGTGGGGTATAGGGCACTAAAAAGCACTTAATAAGCACTAAATTTTAGCACTGAAAAACATTCAAAATGGCGACATCTGAAATTTGACTTTTGAACTTTGTATGGCGATTTGTATGGAAACTATGAGGGCACTAAATGTGGGGTATAGGGCACTAAATAGCACTAAATGAGCACTAAATTTTAGCACGAAAAAACATCCAAAATGGCGACATCTGAAATTTGACTTTTGAACATTGTATGGCGATTTGTATGGAAACTATGAGGGCACTAAATGTGGGGTATAGGGCACTAAATAGCACTAACTGAGCACTAAATTTTAGCACGAAAAAACATTCAAAATGGCGACATCTGAAATTTGACTTTTGAACTTTGTATGGCGATTTGTATGGAAACTATGAGGGCACTAAATGTGGGGTATAGGGCACTAAATAGCACTAAATGAGCACTAAATTTTAGCACGAAAAAACATTCAAAATGGCGACATGTGTCATCTGGCTTGTATTTCAAATTTTGTATGGCGATTTGTATGGAAACTATGAGGGCACTAAATATGGGGTATAGGGCACTAAATAGCACTAAATGAGCACTAAATTTTAGCACAAAGAAAATTCAAAATGGCGACATGTGTCATCTGGCTTGTATTTCAAATTTTTGTATGGCGATTTGTATGGAAACCATGAGGGCACTAAATGTGGGGTATAGGGCACTAAATAGCACTAAATGAGCACTAAATTTAAGCACTGAAAAACATTCAAAATGGCGACATCTGAAATTTGACTTTTGAACTTTGTATGGCAATTTGTATGGAAACTATGAGGGCACTAAATGTGGGGTATAGGGCACTAAATAGCACTAACTGAGCACTAAATTTTAGCACTGAAAAACATTCAAAATGGCGACATCTGAAATTTGACTTTTGAACATTGTATGGCAATTTGTATGGAAACTATGAGGGCACTAAATGTGGGTTATAGGGCACTAAATAGCACTAACTGAGCACTAAATTTTAGCACTGAAAAACATTCAAAATGGCGACATCTGAAATTTGACTTTTGAACATTGTATGGCAATTTGTATGGAAACTATGAGGGCACTAAATGTGGGGTATAGGGCACTAAATAGCACTAAATGAGCACTAAATTTTAGCACGAAAAAACATTCAAAATGGCGACATCTGAAATTTGACTTTTGAACTTTGTATGGCGATTTGTATGGAAACTATGAGGGCACTAAATGTGGGGTATAGGGCACTAAATAGCACTTAATAAGCACTAAATTGTAGCACTGAAAAACATTCAAAATGGCGACATCTGAAATTTGACTTTTGAACTTTGTATGGCGATTTGTATGGAAACTATGAGGGCACTAAATATGGGGTATAGGGCACTAAAAAGCACTTAATAAGCACTTAATTTTAGCACTGAAAAACATTCAAAATGGCGACATCTGAAATTTGACTTTTGAACTTTGTATGGCGATTTGTATGGAAACTATGAGGGCACTAAATAAGGGGTATAGGGCACTAAATAGCACTAACTGAGCACTAAATTTTAGCACGAAAAAACATCCAAAATGGCGACATCTGAATTTGACTTTTGAACATTGTATGGCGATTTGTATGGAAACGATGAGGGCACTAAATGTGGGGTATAGGGCACTAAATAGCACTAACTGAGCACTAAATTTTAGCACGAAAAAACATTCAAATGGCGACATCTGAAATTTGACTTTTGAACTTTGTATGGCGATTTGTATGGAAACTATGAGGGCACTAAATGTGGGGTATAGGGCACTAAATAGCGCTAACTGAGCACTAAATTTAAGCACGAAAAAACATTCAAAATGGCGACATCTGAAATTTGACTTTTGAACTTTGTATGGCGATTTGTATGGAAACCACGAGGGCACTAAATGTGGGGTATAGGGCACTAAATAGCACTAAATGAGCACTAAACTTTAGCACGAAAAAACATTCAAAATGGCGACATCTGAAATTTGACTTTTGAACTTTGTATGGCGATTTGTATGGAAACTATGAGGGCACTAAATGTGGGGTATAGGGCACTAAATAGCACTAAATAAGCACTAAATTGTAGCACTGAAAAACATTCAAAATGGCGACATCTGAAATTTGACTTTTGAACTTTGAATGGCGATTTGTATGGAAACTATGAGGGCACTAAATATGGGGTATAGGGCACTAAATAGCACTAAATGAGCACTAAATTTTAGCACGAAAAAACATTCAAAATGGCGACATCTGAAATTTGACTTTTGAACTTTGTATGGCGATTTGTATGGAAACTATGAGGGCACTAAATGTGGGGTATAGGGCACTAAATAGCACTAAATAAGCACTAAATTTTAGCACTGAAAAACATTCAAAATGGCGACATCTGAAATTTGACTTTTGAACTTTGTATGGCGATTTGTATGGAAACTATGAGGGCACTAAATATGGGGTATAGGGCACTAAATAGCACTAAATGAGCACTAAATTTTAGCACAAAGAAAATTCAAAATGGCGACATGTGTCATCTGGCTTGTATTTCAAATTTTGTATGGCAATTTGTATGGAAACTATAAGGGCACTAAATGTGGGGTATAGGGCACTAAATAGCACTAAATGAGCACTAAATTTTAGCACGAAAAAACATTCAAAATGGCGACATCTGAAATTTGACTATTGAACTTTGTATGGCGATTTGTATGGAAACTATGAGGGCACTAAATGTGGGGTATAGGGCACTAAATAGCACTAACTGAGCACTAAATTTTAGCACGAAAAAACATTCAAAATGGCGACATCTGAAATTTGACTTTTGAACTTTGTATGGCGATTTGTATGGAAACTATGAGGGCACTAAATGTGGGGTATTTTCTCCCCTCCCACTAACATTTACACACAAGATCCTCTGTAATTATTAAGTCAAATGTAATTACAAAAGCCGACTCGGTCCTAACCAGGTCCCAGTACCGAAAAGGACCTAATAAAAATAATTTTATGAAAAAAAAAAAAAAAAAAATGTGGGGTATAGGGCACTAAATAGCACTAAATGAGCACTAAATTTTAGCACAAAAAAATTCAAAATGGCGACATGTGTCATCTGGCTTGTATTTCAAATTTTGTATGGCGATTTGTATGGAAACTATGAGGGCACTAAATATGGGGTATAGGGCACAAAATAGCACTAAATGAGCACTAAATTTTAGCACAAAGAAAATTCAAAATGGCGACATGTGTCATCTGGCTTGTATTTCAAATTTTGTATGGCAATTTGTATGGAAACTATAAGGGCACTAAATGTGGGGTATAGGGCACTAAATAGCACTAAATGAGCACTAAATTTAAGCACAAAGAAAATTCAAAATGGCGACATGTGTCATCTGGCTTGTATAGACCGAGACTGATGAAGAACCAACTTCAAACAAACTTGGGCTCTCTACGGGCAGCAGACACGGGCACACACACGTACTGAACTTTGGATCTTCGGAAAAGATTTGAGAAAGCTCATCCGATTTTCCTGGCGTTTCTCCTCTTCAATCTTTTCTGCAAGTGTAAGGAGGGGGGATTCGAACTGAATCTTGTTAGAATCATGTGTAGAAGGAGGGTGGTGGAACTTCAAGGATTTTAACCGATGCGTTGATCCATGTGTTTCAGGAAGGGATTAAATTAACTTTTGGTAGGCTTAAATGGTTGTTTTTTCTCGTTAAATTTTAAACATTCCTCTCATGGGGTTAAATTCACCGTAAATGAATTTATCGTAAAGGCGAATCACCCCAGATTCACTGCAGTGTGCACAATTGTTACGCTCGACGAAGCGGCAACGCAAATCTGGAAATCGCAAAGAAGCTTTAATTAAATTTCCATTTCCTTTAGAACGCTCTAACTAGCATTGAGTTTTTGTTTCTACTCTTCCCCAGATTTTCCGAGATTGGCCCCATTTTCTGGCCAGTTCCAAACACAGACAATGACCTCCCCTCCCCATGCACACAGACTTATTCATGCAGTCAGTCCCAGCTGGTGGAAGTTGCTGCACAAGTTTTCCACCCCGGTGGTTCCACTAATTTCAACTCTTATTTCCGGCTTTTACCAAGATGATGATGATGATGATCACTGTCATTACAGCTATCCAACCCCTTTCCTTAAATCAGGATTGCACAGTTTCTCAGGAGATGTTCCGGATCTTTCATGGTTAGATTGGGGCTACCATTGTGAGGGAATGCTTCCAGAAAACAAAAGAGAAAGAAATGATTTGCACACATGTTGGAAAGATTGTTTCCTGATTAAATGGGATGGAAAATGATAACTTCCTACTCAGTATATTGGCTTAGTTTTTCTTTCTGGTGAGGTGGAGAGAAAAGAAGTGTAACATGGATTTTTGTCATTATTTTTGTGTACATAATGATGTTCAAAAGAAAGAAATTTGTTGTACTTAATTGTAAAAGTTTCTGATGTTTTTTGAATCAAATATTTCAAATCCAGATTGAATCATTATGTATTTTTTGTTTAAAAAACTCTAAATAAACAACGATATTTGTCTGGAGGCTTCTTTTTTTCTTGGACAGTACTAATCAAAACGTTTAAACATATGTGCAATTGCATAAAAAATAATTACAAACTAAACAAAAATGTTGTTGGTTCAACTTCTAATTCATGGGTAAGCTCCACTAGCACTATTTTCAGCCGAAAAAGCAGTAGCCGGGTGTCATGAGTCCTGCTGGCAAGCAACTCTTTATTATTTCCGGCCAACAGCGGAACAAAAGCTCAACTAGCCTCAGCTCAACATCCCACTCTCGCTTGTTCAAACTGTTGCAGTTTTAGTTGTGCTATTTGCTCATTTCAGCGTCGAGTTTTGTGTACCAAAAGCCAATGTTTGGGGATGCGTTTTTCGTTTCGTTTGGTAATGGTGCTTTGTTGGACTTATGTAAACATTCTGTTTAGAACGTCAAAATTAGGTTGAAAACAAACACATTAACACTAAAACTAGCTGTAATTTACCATTTGCTGGTTGCTTCGAGAGCACTCACTGAATTTGGATAAAAGCTTTGCGGATCTATTTGGATTGTTGTAATTTGGTTTGACCTCCTACTCGACATGTATTTGAAATGGTGGATTCATCGATGTAGAACGTTCAGTTAAGTTAAGTTGCACGTTGGTATTACATAGTTTTCCAGTTAATATTTGGTTGTTTTGGCAATTGCTGTTTTAAAAATGGGATACAACTTTTATTGAAAGTGCTGCAAAAAAAATCAGACATTCCTGCAATTCCTGCTCATAACAGGATTATTTTAAGTACTTTTCTACTTGATCCCCTTTGATTTTAATGAAACTTTGTAGACAGGCGTGTTTAAGCCATGTTTGCGTAAATAGAGCCAGTTGCATTCGAGAATGTCATTTGAGGAGGGCGTAAGATATTTTCAAAAATAATTTGGTATATCGTAATTTAAATATTGCTGTGTGTTCAACCAACCAAACGGGACCACGCGGCCACTTCTTACAAATTGAGTTGTTTCCATGTATTTTTAGATCTACATTCTATACATGCAAATAAATTGCATAGGCATTTAGAAGATGTTACAGTCACGCCTCGGTTTAGCACAGCATATGGGGGATGCAAAACCGAGGCGTGCATAACCGAGGCACAGAGCTTATGGGATTTTGGCTATATGGGAGACATTGGCTTTAATCGTACAAAAAATCATGCAAACATCAGAAAATTATAGTGTTTTGGAATCGGGATGATGTCAGCTATCCATTAAAATTATTATTTCATGAAATTTTTCACAAAAATACGTAATTTTCCTGTATTTCGAAAATTCATATTTTTTCTCCATAGAAACCAAAAATTTATTGTTATTGCAATATGGGTATCAAATGATTAGGCTTTTTTCATACATTTTGGATGTAACAATAACATTTTTAGAAAATACTCAAAATTTTCACAAAACTACGAAATTAAAAAAAAAGTACTCAAAATTTCCGGTTTTACAATGTGGGCATCAAACGATCGGGATTTTTTCATACATTTCGAATGTAATAACAACATTTTTGAAAATACTTAAAATTTTCACAAAACTACGTATTTTCGAAAAAAAAAATACTCAAAATTTAAATTTTTACAATATGGGTATCAAACGATCTGGATTTTTTCATGAATTTCAAATTTAATAACAACATTTTTTGAAAATACTCAAAATTTTCACAAAACTACGATTTTTTGAATAAAAAGTACTCAAAATTTCCGTTTTTAAAATATGGGTATCAAACGATCGGGATTTTTTCAAACATTTCGAAATTCATTAAAAAAATGATAATACTCAAAGTTTTCACAAAACTACGTATTTTTGAAAAAAAAAATACTCAAAATTTCTGTTTTTCACAAGAGGTATCAAATGTTCGGGATTTTTTTTATACATTTCAAAAGCAATAACACAAATTTGTGGAAATACCCTAATTTTCACAAAACTACGTTTTTTCGAAAAAAAATACCCCAAATTTCAGTTTTTTACAACATGAGTATCACATGGTTGAGATTTTTTCATTAATTGTTACTTTGTATCGTCATGTGTCCGATTGTTCTATGGAACGACGGGACTTGAACCCGCAACCACCTCATTAGTACTGAGACGCATCACCAATTGTACCACTGAGGCCCTTGAGATTCTAGAT